>NW_004949227.1:3541-17047 GCF_000317375.1 Microtus ochrogaster | reverse complement strand
AAGCAGCAGAAGCTGCAAAGGAAACACCCAGATCTAATTTCGGTCTGAGGTATAGGGACCAGGTCAAGATAAAGTAGGCTTCTACTTCTTGCCCAGCTTTCTCCTACAAGACCACCCAGGGGTTCAGATTTCAAAGCTGGGAACTTCTTGGAAGGGCAGTGAATCTATTCTCCCATTGACAACCCAGCCAAGGAGAGAAACATGGCTCTGTACCTGGGGTAAGTAGACACCCTAGTGATGTTCTCAGAAAAAGGACAAAATCTCACCTCGGAATGTTGTTCTTGGGGTCCTCACTATCATTGGCTAGACCCCCAAATAGATAGCATTTGTTGCCCACAAGGGAGAAGCTGTGTCCAAGCCGAGGACATGGAGGAGGCCCATTTTTGGGCGTCTTTGCTTTCAGTCTCTTCCATTCCCAGCGACTAGCCTGCAAAATCAAAACTTAACAGAATGAGCCAAGAGATGAAAAGGCCACTGGTAGGGGGCCTAGAGCAATTTGTGGCATAAGAATATGGTCAGGAATGAGGAAGCATATTGATGGAACACGCCAGTCCTAAGGAATTGGTCCTCTTCTCTCCTCTGACACTGTTCAAGGTGAAAACAGTCTTGGTAGACTCTTAACTGATCCCTTCCACTGCCTCTCCTGTTGTAACCCTCACACCATTATAAGGAACACTATGGAGAGTCCTGTGAGGGCTGGGGCAGTGCAGGAACCCAGGTCCAAAGGGGCTCTATGTTATTACCTGGAGTTCATAGAGGTCATTGCTGTATTTTCCATACTCCACCATTCCACCAAACACCAGTAGGCGAGTACCATCACACACAAAGCCATAGGCTGCACATCCTGGAGGGATATCCCCTCTCACAGCTGGGATGAACCACTGGTTGGTTGCTGAAGAAAAAAGGAAACAGAAGTCAAAATATCCAAAAGCTTCTAGAACCTGAGCCCCTGTGCCCTCTTCTTATTCCTTAAATCTTGTACTCTCCAACTCCTTGTCTTCAAATGTAGCCAAGAGAGGAGAGGCTAATTCGGCATACTGTCCCTTAAAGAGCACTATCACCCGGGCTGGAGAGATGGCTCAGAGGTTAGAGCATTGCCTGCTCTTCCAAAGGTTCTGAGTTCAATTCCCAGCAACCACATGGTGGCTCACAACCATCTGTAATGGGGTCTGGTGCCCTCTTCTGGCCTGCAGGCATATACACTGACAGAATATTGTATACATAATAAATAAATAAATATTTAAAAAAAAGAGCACTATCACCCCAAATCTTTAGTCACTCTAGTCAAGCCATCTGCAGAGCCCTAGCTTTTCAAAATACTGCACAACTGCACGCTCCTCATCAAGGTCATCTCAGAAGGCAGTAAGACACCAAGCAAAATAATTCACCAGCCTCTGGGAATCTAGTAGTCTCTGACTTCCTTCCCCTGCTGTTCACATGATCATCACAAATTTCTATACCCCAAATGCCCTCTAGGGCTTATGTTCCTCCTCTTCAGAGCCCATGATTCTCTCCCTGTACCAGTTAAGACAGCTAGAGCCTTCAGGGGCTGGAGAGATGGTTCAGAGGTTAAGAGCACTAGCTATTCTTCCAAAGATCATGAGTTCGATTCCCAGCGACCACATGGTGCCTCCCAGGTACTTATAATGACATCTGGTGCCCTCTTCTGGCATACAGGAAGCTGTATACATAATAAATAAATAAATCTTAAAAGAAAAAAAGAGCACTGGCTGTTCTTCCAGAGGTACTGAGTTCAATTCCCAACAACCACCTATAATGGGATCTGATGCCCTCTTCTGTCATGCAGGCATACATGCAAGTAGAGAGCACTTATATACATAAAATATAAACTCTGGTTTTGACTTCTCTACTGGCTTGTGTCCTAGGTGATAGTCCATAGGCTTTATCGCAGTAGCCACCCCCATACACCCACCTAAGTCCAGAATATTCTCAAGCCTGAGGTGGCAACTGCAGCAGAGCTTTTGTGACAGAAACTTTCAGGAGCCCCTCACACTTCTAGCTGGGGGTGAGGTGGGGAAGTCGCCAAGAAAGGACATATCACAACTCAGGCATCTCCTGATTCCCTTAGGATGATACAAGATGGTGGCCAAACCTTCACTGGGACAAAGCCCTTCCCTAGCGTGCCTGGCAGTTTGCTCTTTCACCTAGGCTCCCATGTCCTTCACATCTGTAGCGGCAAGGATTCTAGAATTGTTACAGGCAAGCATGTTCTTCTGCCATGCCATATATTCAAAGGATAAGCCACTTTCTCTCCAAAGTCTCCCAGACGGGGGCCCAGAGGCAGACCTGCCACATGTACAAGTCAGTCAGGTAAGATCTGAGAGGGCTGTAGGAAGGATTTCAAGTCCTGACTCCAGGGTAGGGAGGTTGAAGCTGCAGTAGGGAAGAGTTTCAAAGTCAAGACCAGACCCTCTCCTGGGAGCTAATGGGAGGTCAGGTTATGTTTTGGAGGAGGTGACACAGGAGACATTTGTGGACTAGTCTAGGTTTTTCATCTGCTCCTCAGCCATACTGTCCACACAGGGAGGTGGGCATACTTCTGGAAATTAAGAAATGGATGTTTGATTTGGAGACCAACGTACTGAGAAAAAGAGGAGAAATGCTTGTTTTGTGTTCCCCATTCAGATGCATTTGGGAAAAGCTCCCTCGCTCCCCCCATTTATAAATTCCCATGTTCACAACTCCAAAGGCTCTATAAGCAACAACTGCACCTTGTCTTAGGGAGGAGAATCTCCCTAGGTGCACACAGCACAGCTATTGGACTCCTCAAAAGTTTAGCTGAGTCACTGAAATAGGCTGCCTAGTCCCCATCCTCTCAGGCATTTTCCTGCTGGAGAAATGAACTGCTTGTGTACATGCATTCATGTGCCCACACACCTAAGTGCTGGTTCTTGACCTCTTTTCTCATTCCCAGTGCAAATACGAACCAAGAAATGTAGGGGTTTTCAGTACTGAGGCAAATCAACCTTATACAAGTTGGGAGAGGTGGTCTTAATCTGTGGAAGGAGTTTTTCCTTCAAGTTACAAAGGTAAAGCCAACAGGAACCTCTGAGGAAGCCCCAATCCAGCTCTCAGTCAATAAGAGTCCAGAGCATGCCTGTAATGCCAGTACTTCAAAGATGGAAACAGGAGGATCAGTTCAGGGTTAGCCTGTACTATAAAAGACCTTGTCTCAAAACAAAAACACAAACAAAAGACTCCAGAGCCCAGGAAAGGAAACTCAATTGAAGTCAGTGTAAAACCCAACAGGGACATGAACTCGATTCAGCATCTGTCTCACGTATGGGTAGCCCCTCACTTAGCTAAGAACCCTTGTATTAAAGGCATACAGGTAGTGAGTCATGAGGCAAGGATTGGGTGAAAGATAAATGGCAAATGGGATTGGCCTACAGCTTTTCCCATCATGCTGATTCACTGACCCAGATGGTCAGGCAGATGTTAGCTAAGATGTCCCTGACCTCCGAGATCACCAGTTTCTCCTATGAGACCTAAGAGGTACTAATCTGGTTCTAGAATATTTCTTATGGCAAGGCAGAAGCCATTCCTAACCTCTACCAGTAGTTTGTCAGGGAGTAAAGTTCCTGGTATGAGGATTAACACCACCTCTCATCTCTTCTATGAATCCCGGTTTTAGTGTGCAAGTATGTTAATTCTTCACTCCATCTTACAAATACAACAGCTGCTCTCCTTTTACCCTCAAACACACAGTGGGTATCATGTAACTTAATCCCTGGGTCCCTCATTCTTGATATACCCTGGCATGCCCCTGGCCCTCAAGCCTAACCCTCACCAAAGAGAGAAATTTAAGGAAAGGAGGCCACCTGTTTGCATACTCCTGACTAAGATACTTTTACCTTCCCTTTCTTCAGCCCTACTCCATTTATAACTTCTGCTAACCTATCACCACCTAGACTGATACCCATACAGCAGAGAACACATTGGTGTTCAAGGAAATATCTTCCTTTCAGTGTACCTGGTTACACCAAAACAATCACTTCTATGGCAGACCCCATGCTGGAAGGCACAGAGGAGCCCCAGCCTCCTATTTCCCATCCAGTAGGTAGGCTGTGCATCCCTCCAGTGATGGGAAGAAACCCAGGAAGAGCTTGGGACCATGCCCAACCCTTGGGAGCAGAGGAAGAGTGATGAAGGACATAACTAAAGGTTTCTCTGGGTAAAAAACATTTAAGCCAGAGCTTTGAAAAGTAAACAGGCTATTTCCTAATCAACAAAACTAACAGGCCAATAAGGAAGTGAGCCAACTAAAAAGTAAGGAGGGCCTGAAATAGATGGGGGAACAAAAATGATTCCCATCTGACTTAGTGAAATTTAGGTACAGGGACAAAAGAAAAAGGATGTTTCTAAAATGGTGGTTTCAAGTGGTGACACAAGCCTTCAATTACAGCACTCAGGAGGCAGAGGCAGCTGGATCTCTGTGAGTACAAAGACAGTCTGGTCTACAGATCAAGTTCTAGTACAACTAGAGCAGTTAGTTACACAGAGAAACCCTGTCCTGAACAACATACATATACACACAAAGAAACAGGTAGTACAGCAGTCCTCACAAAGGTTCACTTCTACCACTAGCTAGTGCAGTGCCCCTGGACTTGTCATTTCCCCTCTTGGGCTCCAGTTTCCTTACGTGTACGAAGTCCCTTTAGATTTAGATTCCCCCCCCCCCAAACCTCAAGAATCTATGGTAGGACTGTAGATGTGGCTCAGTGGCACAGCACTTGCTTAAGGCTCTGTTCCACACCCCAGCCCCGGGTGTGTGTGTGGGGGGGGGGGGAGTTGATGACTTCCAACATCCACTGAGGCAAAAAAACAAACAAACAAAAACCCAGACTGGGAGAGGGAATAACCACACACATCCAGCTTCAACACAACACAGTCTACCCCAGACTCTGGATCCTTGATCTTAAGGCCTCTTGAGTAATATGAATTGCGTCATGGAAATAAAATTCCTCCATGGACAATTGCAACTATAAGATCTACCAAAAGACAGTATAGGGTCTCTAAGCCCGTGGTGATTGCCACTAAAGGGGCAAAGCCATGTATGCATGCACTCTCTAGCAAGCAGTCTCTAGCACACACAAATCCAGTTATTCCACTGGGTAATCCCTGGGTGAATTATACTCCATCCCCTACAAATTGAAGAGTTGACCAAGACAGTCAAGTGCACATACACCACGGATCATTTTTCTCTTCTCAAAGTGGAATGTTTCTAGACCAGCCCACTCTATAAAGGGGTAAAGACCAATTCCACAAAAGCAAAGGGATGAACAGATTATGAATTCAGGCCTCTTTGGAAACAAAACCCTGCTAAGCAGAAGAGGCAGCTGTTGAGAAGGATGGGTGGCCAGGGCAGACTGTTAGAACTTGAAGCCTGTCAAATACAAGACACACCCCAAGCTCATCAAAACAAGGGGTACATCTTTTAAGGTGAAGAACAGAGTAGCAGGGTTGGCTAGTTGCTTTCTCAAGTCACCCAAAAATGATCAGGACAATGTGAAAACTATTACTCTTGGAGGATTCCAGGCTTTTGCTGTGAGCCGACTTTTAGAAGGCTGGTTACCTCCTAACACACAACCTCTTTGTGAAATAAATTAGTAATAAATTAATACCAAAGTAGTCAATTGGTTTCAATAAACTAATGAGTATGTAAAGATTCCAGAAAACCAAGACAGAGGCCTGCAATGGACTTTGGAGCTGACTGTAATTAGGCTCCTGCCCTACTTTCTAAAATTGTATTTCCCTGCCAGAAAGTCTGCTCCAGGCTTTAGTAGAAGAAAGGTGTTCCAGGGAAGGGAGAAAGTGTTGCTGTCCCCATGGAGGGCCTCTTTATAAACAACTCTACCACTCCACAAGTTGCACCCCTGCCCTTGGCCTTACCTTTCTGGGCTAATTCTTGCCACAGCTGTCTGGGCTGGCACAAGCATCACCAACCCACCCCCTTTTTCTGCGGGGCCCCGAGAAAAGCCCTGCTCCTCAGAGGCAACCGGTGCAGAGAGACAAGGAGTTTGGAGGGTCATGAACAACCCACCCATCAACTCTGAAGGGAGAAGTGCTGGGGAGCTGCCAGAAGGTTCTGGCTCCAACCCTCACTCCATGAACTACCCCAGACCATAATCTCCGTCTGCTTCCTACCTCACTAGACCAAGGAGACATGTGTGTGTGTGTGTGTTGTGTGTGTGTGTGCGAGAGAGAGAGAATAGGATGGCCTCGCTGCACACTTGGTCCTGCCTACATATCAAGAGAAGGTGCCAGGGACAGCAGGGGCCCAGAAAGGATGAAAGCATATGTAAGAGGCTAAGGCGCTGAGAAGCGAGTGAACACTGCAGGCTACACCTCCTGCAATAGAGGGAAGTTTCCAGTCTACCACAAGCAAGGGGGCCGACATTGTCTGGCTACACTAGTATTCCAGGTTCTCACCTGGACACAACCGCACGTATTTCCAGTCTTTGCAAGCCCCAGCACTCTCCCTTAGGGCAAGGCAAAGGTCCTGGAGGCCTTTGGGCAGTCAACCGCAACTCAGGTCAAGCCCCTGTACTAGATGTGCAGAAAGTGATATCACAGGGGAAGGATGCGAAAAAGGTTACTACCCTAGAGGCAGAGCAAGGGAAGCAAGCAAGGAACATGTGGCTCCCAAAAGGGAGGAGGGCAGAGAGCAGCCTACAGATCATACCTGTAGACAGAGAGGCTCCTCCCAATTAGCAAGGGTTTGGGGAGGAAGGCACTAGAAGGGACTGGTTAACCCCTTCAATCTCACAGCTCTCTGGTCTGCTATGGCGGGGAAGGTGGGGGGAGAAGAATCTCAGCTGTTAAGGCATCACATTAAGAAATAATTTGGAAAAAAAAAACAACCCCCAACTTGTACAAGTAAACACCCCCCAACTGTGTGTGTGGGCAGCATAGCCATCGTGCCATCGGCACTTGACACGAGGGTCGCATTAGGCTGTTAAAAGTCTGCTCCTTAAGAGTGCTCCCCTCTTTTTTTGGGTGTACAGAACGGATCTGTGATAACAGAAATCCTATTTTCTCACGAACGAGCAAGGACGCTGGAGATGAGGACGAGCGCGGGGGGGGGGGGGGGAGGATTCCGCCTGCGCCAAAAGAACACATCCGCTGCCGCGCCAGCCCCAGCCTGCCGGGTAACGGTGTACGTCTGAAGTCACCATCGGCGGCGACATCCCCTCCCCCTCACCAGACTAGAGGGTTTCTCTGTACCAAACGCAACCTTTAAACACAGGAGAGTCCGGGGGTGTAGAACGGGGGTTGAATAAGCAGGGAGAAGCGGAGATGGCAAGCAGAGCAAAGAGAGGAGGGAAGCACAGCAGGGCAGTGTGAGAGCGAGATGGAAGGACGGGAGAAGACTGTGAAGAGTGAGGAAGAGTGAGCGGTGGAGGGCTTTGGGAACCCAGCGGGCTTATACTCACCAGTGTTGTACACGTGCAGTTCGTCCACTATCCCTTCATTGCCGCCGCCAAACACCACTATGAGCTCCTTGATAGCCACGGCACGGTGGCCGTGGCGGGGTCGGGGCACTGGACCCGACCAACCCACCACTCGCTTCCAGCGGGGCTGCAGAAGCACCGCCGGCAAGTTGGCAGGGGACACAGCCGAAGCCATAGTTCTGGTTAAGGATGCAGTGGGAAGAAGTCACTGAGCGGGAGGGAGACCCTTAATTCTTCACACACCCCCTTTCCCCTAAGGCAGCTCTCACGGAGAAGCGGCTCCTTACACGGCGGTAGACGACTCCATGGAGGCCGCCATCTTAACTATCCTCCTTCCCTTTGGCTCTTCCCCCCTTCTCACTCGGCTCGCCTCCTTTAAAGCTTCTCGAAACTGTACAGCATCTACTCCCGAAAAGCGGGAGGCCACTGAGCGCCGCCGCTCTAACTATTTGCCCGGGCGCTCCCACTTAGAAGCTCGGGCAGGAGGCTCTGGGAGCCGCCATCTTGAGACGCCTCTCTCTCCTCCCTTCCTCAGTCGTAGCCCTCCCCCGCCGGAAATGGCGGAGCCCCGGCCCGGTTCCCACACCCCCCAGTCCCCAGCACTGGCTGGCTTCCGGGGCGGGTGGAAAAGAGCCACAAATGCCGCGGTTGTCTCAACCCCGCCAGTAGTCAGACCACAATTGTGGAAGCCGCCATCTTGAGACCGTCTTGCTTCCCCACCCAGCACTTAGTAGAGCTGCCAATCTCAGAACAACCCCAACGTTCCTAAAAAAGGAGCGTCAGAAGCTGGAAGAAGCGGCTCGAAGTCTCGGGGACCCCGCGTCGCCGTACGACTCCTGAGGTTTCGCACCTCTCCCTTGAGTCCGCCTCTGCTGTTCAGGCTATGCCTGCCGCCCTGGGAGCCGCCATCTTGAGACTAGCTTCCCCTTCCCCCTATTCTCTTCTTCCTAGACAGTTCTTCCGCAGCAAACCAAACACAAGGTAGCGTCCAATCCTCGCTTCCCTTCTTATGACTCCTTCCCACAGGAGCCGCTCGAAAGAGCACAAGTTAGGCCCCGAAGTGACAACTGTACGGCAGAAGCAGCGGTAACGGCAGGGCGCTCATGCCTCCTCCCTGGGAGCCGCCATCTTGTGTGAAGAAGTAACAACTAAACATGGCGGCGGTCGGGCGAGGGGGCGGAGTCAGGAGACGTCATCGCTCCCTTGCGCTCACACGTCCCCGCCTCTGTGCTTAGGCGTCTTAAAGGACCCAAGGCTCATAAAAAATTCAAGCTTCTTAAAAGTGCAGTGTGCTGGTTGCGGGTGAGCAGGCGCTGCTGCGCAGTAGGCTAGAGCACGAGCTGAGCTCGGGTCAGGTGCAGTAGTGCCCCGCCCTGCGTGTTCCCCCCACCCCATTGCTCCCCCCACGCCTCCTCCCTGGGAGCCGCCATCTTGCCACTTCCCCACACTGGGCCCTCTGCAGGCGTCAATAACGACTTTCAGCACAAAACAAAGATGGCCACAGCATCTGGGAATGCCCGGATGAAAATGTAACTCCTCCTAGGCTGGCTTGACCCCGCCCCCTCCCCCCCCCCCCCCCCAACAGTCTCCCGGGTCGCTGAAGGGACACAACCCCGAGAAATAGCCTTTAACTAGCTGTGGAGATAGGGTACATAGTGTTTAACCGTAGCAGAGAGGAGACGCCATTGCATCTCTGGCTGGGAAGCAGCCCCTTTCCCGCCCTGAACACTCAACAGCCAGCCAAAACCCCGCCACAGGGGCGAGCTGGAGGCGGAGCGAGAACCAAATGTGACGTCAAGAACGCGCGGGGGCGGAGCTCCCGCCCACTCCCAGGCCCGTCCGCACCAGCCCTGGGCTTCGCTGCTGCCGCCCGCGCCGCCCGAACGGGTCCGGGTGCGCGCTCCGATTCGCGGCGCGCCAGGCCACCCTCTCCAGCGGCCCAACAAGGCTGACAGCACGGGAGTCAAGCCAGCGCGGGAGCAGCCTGCGCCACTCGCGTCACCTCGCGTCATCCGCCCCGCCTGCTTCCCAGGGCTCCTCGCCCCGCCCTTGCGCAGGCGTGTGGCAGCTTTACGGGTCCGCCCTTTTTCGAGGTTTGAATTTTCCCTAGCAAAGCGAGAGAAGCAAAATACCCGGATGGTGAGCGCTGGCCCTTTCCCGCCAATATTGTAAATACACAAAACAACCTTGAAAGGGGAGCATTACGCTCTTCATTTCTATGTTTCAAGTCTCCCAGGAGACCTGTTAGGCACTGCAGTGTCATCACTGTCAAAGTCAGGTTTTAGCATAGGGTTCCTAAGTGATGTCCCAGAGCCTAGACCAAGAGCTGATTGTTTCTCCACGTTAGCCTCTACTTATTTTATCCTTATTTTAACAAACTTCTGGTGGAAATTTGGCATGTCCCATGATTACAAATATAGGAAGCAGAACCCATGTTCAGACACACCTGTGACTTTGTCATCGAAGGACGTGTGCAGATCATTACAGGTCCTGTAGCAGCAGCTTTGTACAGATCTAAAAATTAAATTACAAGCTCTACCTGCAGTCTGAATAATTTTAACTGTGATGTTACTGTATTGAGCCTGCCAGTAAGTAGATCTTGCAATTTGTTATCAATAAGGAATGCATATTACCATCTCACACTATAAACAATGTAATACTCCTGTTTTCATGTTAACACAGACTTGACGATGAGAATCCCAGAGCAGAGGTGGCCTCCAGATGTGGAGACAAATTAAAGATAAAATCTTCAGTTCCCTGGTAGGGGTAATGCGTTTGAGAGAGCAGTGGAACCCACATATTCTAGATATGGTGGTCCTTCTTAGCAAAAGATACTCAAGGTAAGCAAGCCTCATATTAAGCCGAGCAGCCCAGAATCCAGGAAACTCCAGGGCATATCTAAGAAGACAAAGAGGAAATGGGTCTGGTAAGAGGGTAAGGGAAGGGAGTAGAAGCCAATTGTCCTACACTAAACATCAGGAAAGAAGTTGGACTTTTGCCCTTAAACTAAACAATACTTGCTCACGCCTGTAATTACAGGACTTAGGCAGTTGAGGCAAGAGGATGGGAATAATAAGTAAGACAGACTGGACAACAGTAAAAGATCTTGTCTTAGAAACAAACAAAATATATGTTGCAAGCATCCTACCACTAAGCTATATCCTCAGCCATTTTTAACTTTTTGAGTCAGGGGTTCATTCAAGCAGTCTTCCCTTAAAATTTCAATCCTCCTGCTTCAGCTTCCCTATCAGCTGGAATTACAGATATCAGACATGAGGCTACATATTTTTTCATAACAGGATTTCTCAGACCACCAGCTCCCAAATCATGACACAGAGGCTTATTATTAGTTATGAATACTCAGTCTTAGCTTAGCTTGTTTCTAGCTAGCTTTTTAAATTTTCCTATTTCTCTTCACCTATATTTTGTCTTAGGGCTTTTTACCTTTCTTTTATTCTGTATGTTGTACTTTCCTGTTTCTTCAATGTCTGTCTGTCTGGCAGATGCCTGACTGGCTGACCCGTGGCATCTTCCCCCTTGCCCCCTATATTCCTCCTCTTATTCTCTCTGTCTGCCAGCCTTGCCTATCCCTTGCCTACCTAGCTATTGGACATTCCATTTTTTTTATTAGACTAATCAGGTACCTTGCAGCATTTTTAAAAAAGAATAACATTTTGGTGCTGTGACTTGGATGATTCGCCTGCCCCGGACTTCCACCTGGGGCCGGAGTTCCGGCTTTAGGCGCTGTCAGGGACTCTGAGCTCCCTCCTGGGGCAGACCTGAGGACCCTCTCTACAACGATGCACATGTTCCATCTGCCTGGATGCAGCTCCTCCAAACAACAAATCAACTAATCGTGAGTGTTCCCATCTCGGCCAGCTTAACCATCTCTTTTAACCCAAGGGATTGACTGTTGATCTCCCAGCAACCCTTCACAGTTTTTAGGGAGGGGGGGACCTCCAACCTCGGGCTTTCAGGGCCTTGGTTGTTCCCTTCGCTGGCATTCAATTTGGCTTGTCTCCTGTGCTAAGTCCGTGCCTGGGACGGCGTGTCCTTAGCCAGCCCCTCAGCTCACCCGCTCCTGGAGGCCCAGGGTCTCCAGTTCTCCCTCTTTTTCTTTTTTCATTCCTTTTCTTCCTTCTTTTCATCATAACTGCTGCTACGGTGCAGCACTCCGCTACGGTATGGCCTGACCTTGGCTGAATCCCTCCTGCCCGGGAATCCCTCTCCCATCGGAGGCTCGAGTTGATTCAGCCAGGTTATAGCACCCCCCTGTGAGCTCGGACGCCTGTTCACAGGGCCTGGGTGTTCGTGCCATCTGCATCTTGCCTTAACGGGGAGCTGTTCTCATTGTAGGCTTGAGGTGCCATGGTTTTTGCGGGTGTTTGCACGGCCTTGACCATGGGAGCCAAGCCATCCAGACCTATCACTCCGGCCTCATGCTTTAATGCCTTACACTTATCCATCTCTGTCCAAATAAGTGGCCCCATTAAAACTATACACGGCCATTTTTCGGTTCCAGCCTTTTGCCCTTCCCCGCTGCGGCTTCTGTTATGTCATGGCGGCTCTCTAACAGAGCAGACTACATGTGATGGTCGCCATCTTGGCTGAAGGCCAGATGTGTCAGGTGACTTTTTCCGCCATCTTGGCTGAGGGCCAGATCACGTGACCACACTCTCCTGGTTTTACCGTGCCTCTTCACTCAGTTTTCACTAAACTCCTCATGCTAACTCTGTTAAATGTGTTTTGAGCAATGGTCAAATGCCTTTGATAGGGCCCATCAGAGGCGTCCACATTGCCCAATTCTTGTTCACTCTTTCTACGTATAATAATTATTTATTACATCTCATTTCAGACTACAAAACGAGAGTCTTATATTTTAGACTGGTATGTACCTTTAAGTCTCTTAAGCTGTTCTCTACCATTGTCAGTTCTGCCACTAACCTTATATTACGAGCAGTTCTTTCCTTCTCTCTGCCTTTTTACAAATGTAAATCTTACCTGTTGAGAGCCAGTGTGGTCAAGCTCAGACTCAACTTTCCAAACAAATTCTATACTATAGTTATACTTGATAAACAGCCCTCAACTGCTCAGAGATCTGGGGAATGTGATATTTAAGTATTTAATTATTAAAAACTTTTCACAACAAAAAGAGACAGGTTGGCTCCTAGCAGCAGCTCTCTGCTCCCTCCAAAGAAGACAGAAGACAGACACACGCACAGAACAACGTCCTTCTGCATTTCGCTTCGACTGCAGAGCGCTGACCACTGGGCAAAACTGCTTTTCATTTAACTAAAGACCTCTCTAGACGTGGACGGAATCGCTGGAATCGACAGCCTAGCTGCTCAGGTCAAGGTAGGCCTGTCTTCCTACAGATTTCTTAGCCCACAGGATCTTCTGGAGCCTGGCAGGCCCTGTGCTAAACAACAAAGGTCAAGTGCAACCTTCAGCGACCATAGAGGACCCAAAAAAGAGTAGCTCTGGGTGCCAACCAAGTAAGTTCTCTGTCATTTTTTAATTAGTAACTCTAGTAAAATTTTATCCTTCTCAAAGATCTCTGACAGTTTGATAGCTGAGAGGTTTTTCCAGATTACCTCACCAAACAAATTTCAAATCAAATTTATCTCTTATGCCACAGTCATTATATGTCTAAAACTTCTGTTTTCACACATTCAAGGAGTTCTTGTAAGTTCCAGGGAGCCGAATTAAAGAATCCACCTTAAACAGATCAGATACATCCCCCTCAATTCCCTGGTCCTAAAAATTTTTTTTTACCTTAACTTTGTTTTTTGTTCTGCCAATACCTTAGGAACACCAGACATTTCCATGCCACAGACACCAGTCAAAAGCAGAGACCAGCTATGCCAGGATGTTCCAAGCACCCAGCCTTCTCTCGCGTCCTCCCAAAGACGACGCCCACAATCAGCCGGAAGTAGTCTTGAGAGTTCGCTGCCCCAGTTCCTTTGGGCTGTGGTGCCTGGTCTCCTGCTTTTTATTATAAGGAAGACCTGGGAATGTTGTGCTTTCCTGT
>NW_004949227.1:0-2746 GCF_000317375.1 Microtus ochrogaster | reverse complement strand
TTCTTCAATGTCTGTCTGTCTGGCAGATGCCTGACTGGCTGACCCGTGGCATCTTCCCCCTTGCCCCCTATATTCCTCCTCTTATTCTCTCTGTCCGCCAGCCTTGCCTATCCCTTGCCTACCTACCTATTGGACATTCCATTTTTTTATTAGACTAATCAGGTACCTTAGGCAGGCAAAGTAAAACATCTTTACATAATTAAATAAATGCAACACATTTTTATATAGTTAATATTACACAACATAAACACATCTCTACATAGTTAAACAAATGCAACATAGCTTTACATAGTTAAAGTAATATCCCACAACATTAACAAGTGTAACACATCTTTAAAGGTTAAAGTAATATTCTACAATATTTTTTTTAAGTTTACAGTTTTGTTTGTTTTTAAATATCATTTATTTATTTGTTTGTTTATTGTTTTTTGAGACAGGATTTCTCTATAGCTTTGGCACCTGTCCCAGAACTTGCTCTATAGACCAGGTTGGCCTTGAACTCACAGAGATCTATCTGTCTCTGCTTCCTGAGTGCTGGGATTGAAAGTGTGCACCACCACCACCTGGCTAATATTTTTTTTAAATATTTATTTATTTATTTATTATGTATACAATATTCTGTCTATGTGTATATCTGTAGGTTAGAAGAGGGCACCAGACCTCATTACAGATGGTTGTGAGCCACCATGTGGTTGCTGGGAATTGAACTCAGGACCTTTGGAAGAGCAGGCAATGCTCTTAAACCACTGAGCCATTTCTCCAGCCCAACCTGGCTAATATTATTTATTTTTAATTTATGTGTATGGCTGTTTAACCTGCATGTATGCCTGTGAATGGTGCAAATGTAGTGTCTGGCCAGAATAGGGCATCAAATCCCCTGGAACTGGGCTGGTTGTGAGCTGCCTTCTGGGTGCTGAGACTCAAACTCTGATCCTCCAGAAGAGTAGCCAATGCTCTTAACTGCTGAGCCATCTCTTTAGTTCAAGTTGAGAGTTTGTTAAATAGATAAGAGATAGTCCTGAATTGCAGAGTTGAGAGCCAGAGTAGAGGAGGTAACACTTGTGACTGTTAGGAAAAGGACAGTAATAAACTGAGTATAGTATATGTTAATTCCAGCACCCAGGAAGCTGAGAGAGGAGGACTGCTGTGAGTTTGAAGCCAGCAACTTGGGCTATGCAGTGACATTCTGTCTCAAAGAAAATAAATATTTTAAAATAAATGTATTTTTTTAAAAATACAAAACCTGGGTGAGGTAGTTCATACCTGTAATCTCAGAAGGTCAGAAGATGAGGCAGGCAGATTATCACCTATTTGAGACCAGTTTGAATTATAAATTGAGTTATAGTAACAGCCTGGACTATAGAGAGAAACCC
This sequence comes from Microtus ochrogaster, assembly GCF_000317375.1. NCBI lineage: Eukaryota > Metazoa > Chordata > Mammalia > Rodentia > Cricetidae > Microtus > Microtus ochrogaster. The sequence continues at coordinate 1,373 of NW_004949227.1, read as the reverse complement.
TGTTTCAAGGGCAAAAGAGACTACTACGCACCAGAAACATGGATGCAGGCTTCAAGAAAGAACTGCCAGGGCTGGAGAGATGGCTCAGCCATTAAAGGCAAGGCTCACAACCAAAAATATATGGGTTCGGTTACCAGCACCTACGACTGTCTCTCCAGCCATTAAAAGAAAGGGAGAGAGAGAAAGAGAGAGAGAGAGAGAGAGAGAGAGAAGAGAGAGAGAGCTACCAATTTCCACATTTTATGGGTATGTAAATTGGTTCTGGTCCAAGGTCACACTTCTGAGGACAAGTCACAGCTAGTAGGTGCATAGCTTGGTATTAGAGTACAGAGAGCTTAAGGCCTCTGTGTTCTTTCCCTCATCTCTACCTCCTCTTGACTATGACTGGCTGTGTGTCATTTTCAGAGCATTGAGCTGAGCCTAGTCTCCCTTCAATGCTAACTAATACATTTCTCACTGGGAGTGCTGGAACATGCAACTAATCCCAACACTTGACAGGTAGAGGCAGGAGTAAGTTTATTAAGTAAGCCTGGGCTATTATGTGAGACACCCTCCCCCCAAAAAAAAACAAAGCAAGGACCTATGGATTTGATTGATGTAGATACACTGTATACATGTATTAAAAGTGTTGAAGAATAATAAATGATTAAAGACAAAAAACAAGTACTGTAGAACAATCTTTTTCTACACTATGAAAATGTATTACTTTCATTGGTTAATAAAAAGCTGATAGGCTGGTAACTGGGCAGGAAGTTAGGAAAAAAGTCAAACTGAGAATGATGGGAAGAAGGAGCACAGAGTCAGGAGAGAGATGCCAGCCAGCTGCATAAATGTATAAAAAATGAGGTAACAAGCCATGAGCCACGTGGCAAAGCATAAATATAAATATGGGTTAATTTAAGTATAAGTTAGTAACAAACCTGAGCTATCGGTCAAATATTTGTAATTCATGTTCAGCCTCTGAATCAGTTTTTTTTTTTGTGTGTGTGACTGGACGGTGGATATAGGAAACATCTATTTACAAACAAGGACCTAGCAGGGTATGAGAATGCACCTATTTAATTTCAGATCTCTGAAGCAAAGGCAGGTGGACTTCTGTGACTTTGAGGAAAGTCTGATCTACATAGCTAGTTTCAAGCCAATCAGGGATACACAGTGAGATCTTGTCTAAAAAAAAAATGACTCATGAGATGATTTATGATTAGGAAGTAAAAGCACTAGTTGTGGAATACTATTTTAAGATGTGTTATATCTGTTTATGCTGTGAAACATTTGTTTAATGATGCAAAGATGAGTTGCATTCTCTCTTTTTTTTTTGGTTTTTCGAGACAGGGTTTCTCTGTGGTTTTGGAGCCTGTCCTGGAACTAGCTCT
>NW_004949226.1:685056-715212 GCF_000317375.1 Microtus ochrogaster | reverse complement strand
AGCATCTTCAACAAATTGTGCTGGCAAAACTGGATGTCAATCTGTAGAAGAATGAAAATAGACCCATATCTATCACCATGCACAAAACTCAAGTCCAAATGGATTAAAGACGTCATTATTAGTCTGAACACACTGAACCTGATAGAAGTACTCTACAACACATGGGCACAGGAGACCACTTCCTATGTATAACCTCTGCATTTCTTTCTAATGCAGGAAGAAGCTTTTCCAATGCTGGCTAAGGAAGGCACTGTGGTATGAGTAGAAAAATGTCATTAGGAGTCAATTTTATTTTTAATTGCTACTTAAAAAAAACCTGTAGTGTTTGGTTTTACCATACGTCTATGAGCTCTCTCGCATCAGTTCTTTGTCACGCAAGCAGTGCCAAGTATGGATTCCATCTCCTGGAATGGGCTGTAAATCAAATCAATTATTGGCTGGTTATCCCACAAGGTTTGTACCATCATTGTACTAGCATATCTTGCATCTAGGACATTATTGTTTATCAAAGGTCTTTTACTTCAGGTTGGCGATTATGTATATTTTTGGTAGCATGCCAAATACCTCTGTACCATAAATGCTAGCAATAAGGCTCTATAAAGGTACTAGTTCAGCTTGCCCATGTTTAATGAGTTGTATATGTGTCATTTTCTGCAATGGAGCCTTGTTTTTGGAGTGTGGAGAACAATCTATGATCTTGGCAAAAGCCTGGGTATTCCCATGGGATACTGTTGGCCAACAACTCAGTTAGATGTAGTCCAGTCCCCTGGCACGAAAAGCCTCATTTGATGACAAGAGATGGCCAGTTGAGGCCATCTTCCCTCTGTCTTTGCCATTTTTTATAGCTTTTATTTATATTTCTTCATATATATGTATTTTAGGAAATTTTCTCTGTATTAGGTTTCCATACCACCCCTCAACTGGCCCTTATTATTTTTCCTTATTTTTTAATTTATTCCATTCAAAAATCTACACTTCCTCCCCCCTCCAATTCTCCTCCCACCCCCTTTCCCCTCCTCCCTCCCCCTCCCTCCTTGTACCTTGCCCTGTGGGAAGTCCAAGGCCCTCCCCCATACATCCAGAACTAGGAAGCTTTGCACCCAAATAGACTAGGTCCCAAAAAGTCAGTACATGCAGTAGAAGCAAGTCCCAGTGCCTTTATCAATGTCTTCTCAGTCAGCCCCCATTGTCAGCCACATTCAGAGAGTTCAGTTTGATCGCATGCTCATTTAGTCCAGGTCCAGCTTGATTTGGTGAGCTCCCATTAGAACAGGCACACTGTCTCAGTGGGTGGACTAACTCCTCGCGGTCCAGACTTCCTTGCTCATCTTCTCCCTCCCTCTGCTCTTAAACTGGACCTTGGGAGTTTAGTCCATTGCTCTGATGAGGGTGTCTCTATCTCCATCCATATCCAGACGAAGAATCTATGATGATATTCAAGATGGACTGCTGGCCCTTAATTTTTAGTGGTCTTTCCATGTATTCTTTCCCTTGTCCCATTCTCCTTTCTTCCTTCCCACTTGATCCTCCAATTCCACCCCTTCATTCATTCATTACAATCTATTCTATTTTCCTTTACTATGATCTATATCTCCTCCAGTCCCTTATGCTATACTTAACCTTGGTGGTTCTATGGATTGATTGTAGCTTGGGTATTATTGATTTAACAGCTAATATTCACATAAAAGCAAATATATACTATATTTATATTTTGGGTATGGGATACCTCTCTCAATGATTTTTTTTCTATGTCTACTCATTGTCTGCAAATTCCAAGATGTTATTTTTCTTTAAACAACTGGATCATGTGAAAATGTAATATTTTTATCCACATTTCTATTAAGGGACATCTGGATTATTTCTAGTTCTTGGAAATTATGAATATAGCAGAAATGAACATGGTTGAGCAAGTATCTTTGTCATAGTATGAAGCATCCTTCAGGTCTACGCCAAAGAGTGGCATAGCAGAATCTTGAGGTAGATAGATTTCCATCTTCATTAATAACTGTACAAGTTTGCATGATTTGTCACTTGTTTTATTGCTCTTATTCGTTCTGACGGGTATAAGATGTAATCTTAGAGTAGTTTTGATTTGCATTTCCCTGGTGGCTAAGAATGCTGACCTTTCAGTGTTTCCCATCCATTTGCATTTCTACTATTGGGAATTCTCCTTTTAGATCTGTTCCCCCATTTTAAAATTGGGCTAAGATACCCTGGCTTGCATTGGCAACACAGGTCACTCAGGTGGTAGTGGTGGTTTTTCCTTATAGCACTTTCTGTAGGGATGAATTTGTAGATAGAATTTAGGTGTTATTCTATTAGGTCTGATTTTATGTTACGTGGTTTTTCCCCCTTGTGGATTTTAATTTTCTTTCTTTGTTCTATATGTTCAATGCCTTGATTATTATGTGACGAGGTCATATTCTTTTCTGATCCAGTCTATTTGGTGTTCTGTATAAATGTGGCTTTATAAACATCTCTTTCTCTGAGTTAGGGAAGTTTTGTTTTGTGATTTTGGTGTATATATTAGCTCTGGGGTTCTTTTTATTTTATCCATATTGTTCTTAGATTTGTTTTTTATTTTTCAGAATATTCCAGATTTCCTGGATGGTTATTGTGCCAGGATTTTTAGATTTACTATTTTCCTTTATCCAAGTACCCATTTCTTCTGGATTAGTTTTCCAGGTTTTAATCTTACTTCCTTCATTTTGGTCTGTTTTGTTTATTTCTACTTCTTTTCTATTGTGTAAAGAGCTCTCTCTTGCTATAGATTCTTTCTTTAAAAATCATTGTGTTCAATATAAAAGTCTTTTCTCAAATCTCAGAACATTATTTTTTTGCCCACTTTTTATATATCTTACTTTTATTCCTTGTTTACTGATTTTAAATTATTTCTTCTTTGTTCAAGGGTTATATTTAAGTGTTTGGTGATATTTTGATAATGAGCTCATATTTAAGACTCCAAGAAAACATGGTTATGTTTGTGCAACTTAGTATGAATAAGTTGGAACTTCCTTCAGACAATTCTGATGCCTCAGAATATTAATAATATAATGGAACTGAAAATTTTTCGTTTTTCTCTTTTAAGTATGGTTAAATTTCTCAAATGAATTGTCAGTATTCTTCCTGTATTTTCAAAGTTGGCAGTTACTTCTTTATTATTACTAGTTCTTTTCTCTTACAATATATCCAGATTACAATTTTTCTCCCCTCTTCTCCTCCCAGTTCTTCCCACCTCCCTTCCAATCTGATCTACTTCCTTTCTCTCTCTCTCTCTCTCTCTCTCTCTCTCTCTCTCTCTCTCTCTTTAGAAAATAACAGACTTTTAAGAGGTTACAATAAAACAACAACAACAACAAATAAAATACAAGAAAAAACAAAAATCATCACATTGATATCAGACAAGGCCAACCAACAGAATGGAAAGATGTCCAAGAGAAGGCACAAGATTCAGAGAGCCTCTTGTTCATACACTCTGGAGTCCCCCTTCAAAAAAGAGCCATTAAACTGAAAGTCACAGTATATGTAAGACGACTTAAAAAAGACACTTGTTGGTCCTATGCTTACTGATTTAGTCTGCATGAGTTCACATGATCCCTGCCCAGCCACTCCAGAGGGTTCAAAGGGCCTTGTTCTCCTGGTGTCCTCCATCCCTCTGGCTCCCATAATCCCTTTACCTCTCCTTCTATGGGATCCCCAAACACTGAGGGGAGGGACTCAATGGAGATACCCAATCTAGAGATGTAGGCTCCAAGTCCTCTCTCCCTGTGCAGTGAATACTCTATATTTACTATCACCAGCTGAAAGAAGAAGACCTTTTGATGACTCCCAAGCAAGGCACTGATCCATTAGTTTAGCAGAAAGTCACTGGGGATAATTTTGTAATCACTTTGTTTTCCTTTTTTTTTAATAACTAGTAGTATTTTTTTTTAACCCTTGTATTCGGGGCCATCCAGTCTTAGGCTCTTGGCCACCAGAAAAGTGTCTGGCATGGGCTCCATCCCCTGGAGTGGGCCCTAAGTCAAACCAGATATGAGTTGGTTATTCTCACAAGCTTTGTGCCATCATTGGCCCAGAATAACCTTCAGGTATGGCAGCATTGTAGACCCAAGATTTCATGAGTGATTTGGTGGTTACTCCACTCTTTTGGTTCCTCCTGAACCAAAAGGCACTTGAACATAGGGGTGAATATTCTCTGTAGTACCAGCTATGTGGGTGTTGTCTTTAGCAATGGAGCCCCAATGTCAGTTTGTGAAGAGCAATTTATTGTCTTGGCAGTAGCATGGGTTCCTTGGGATTCTCTATGAGAACTTGTTAGCCAACAACTCAATTGGATGGGACACAGTCCCTGTACTGGAAGCTTCATTTGATGAGGAGAGATGGACAGCTGGGACTCCATCTTTCCCATTATTTGGAGAGGTCAATAGGAACACTTTTGTATAGTCTAGGAAGTTTCCAGTGGACTAATTTTTCATAACATCCCCATGAATGCCCTTCAATTCTAGTTGTCTCTACCTGAATGCCTTCCATCAAATCCTTTTCCCCTTTACCTGATCCTCCTATAAAGTCTGCTGATAAACTAGACAGAAAATGACCCCAAGAAAATTGTCTGCTCCATAGACTTTATAAAAGTATGGAACCTAAAAACAATGTAGATCACTATGATGGTCTCTTTGGGTGCTGCCCACTCTCACTCTTAAGAATCGATTATAATACACTGTATGAAACCCTCTAACAAAAAATGTATATATGTAAAAGAAAGAGATATAGAGAAACAGATTTGGTGACAAAATTTAAGTTTGAGATACAATTCTAATGTTGTGGTTTTCAAACTGTGGTTCATGACCTACACAAGGGTCATGTATCAGATACCCTATACATTAGATATTTACATAAAGATTCATAACAGTAGAAAAATTACAGTTATGAAGTATCAATGAAATAATTTTATCATTGGGGTTACCACAACATGAGGTACTGCATTAAAGATACAACATTAGAAAGGTTGAGAATCACTGCTAATGCATAATTGTGTATAATAATAAACAAGTTTATATACTTGCTAAGGACTCAATTTTACATTAATAGTGTAGAGATCATCTTAGAACTTACATTCTGCATGAAGAGAGGCTGAATTTTCCGATCTTTATTGTTTAAACACAGTGTTCAAGCAAAACCAGTACTACATAGTAACAGAATGAGAACACAAAGTAGGGTAAGGGAAGAGGGGGTTTAATATAATGAAAATACATTATATGAAATTTTCAAAGTATTAATATAGTTTTTTAAAAAATGTTAGAAATCTATCTTCTGATCTTCTGAAAAATATGTTTGGTTTATTCTTTCTATGGGATTTATAGTTCAGTGGGTTTTTTTTTTTTTGTCTGTTGATCAAATTTCTCTAAGTAAACACAGCCATTCAGAGGGTTACTTATTCTTTGTTTATTTTCTTATTTATATTTCTGTTGGTTGAAGGAGGCTTGGTGTCTCTGAAGTGTGGTTCTCCTTCATCTGATGAGATCATCCATGTTAGTTTCTATTGTTCTTGCTACTCAGTTGCTCAAAACATTTTTTTTTGTTTTTTTGAGACAGTGTTTCTCTGTGGTTTTGGATCCTGTCCTGAAACTAGCTCTTGTAGACCAGGCTGGTCTCGAACTCATAGAGATCCACCTGCCTCTGCCTCCCAAGTGCTGGGATTAAAGGCGTGTGCCACCATCGCCTGGGTGCTCGAAACATTTTATGTCTTCTCCCTTTAGCTTTGCTGGACTATCTTTGCTTGCTGGAGAGGTTTACAGACAGGTAGTCATGTGACATACTGTCCTCTGCAATTTGATATTTATCAGTTTTAAATGTATTGGGTTATTTTTTTTATTGGTTGTTGTTATTTCCAGACTCTCTCTTCAAGTCATACCGAAATAATTAGTTTTAACATTTCCCATGTTGCTGTTCTTTCTGTCATTTTTCCCCTTTTGGGGAGAACACATCAAAAGACAGAGAATGACAACTACCATAATTTTTTAAACAACCTAAATGCTTCTTATCTGGGTTCTACACAGTGAAAAATAATAATCAAATACATTTTGATCTATGATAAATAAGCTGAGACTTGGAAAAGGATGAATACTGCTGGTCCTGAAGCTTGTGACTTCCATTCCATTAAACATGCAGAAAATGGGTAGGCAATTGGGGAGGACACTGGATGCTACCAGGTTACGCCCACTGTGTCTGGTGTACAATTCCAGACAAGTGGTTCAGTCTTAAGAATGCTGACCACGTAGTTTTCACCAGTGATAAATTAATGTATTAAAGCATTTAAGTGAAGCAGCATTATACTTTCCAAAATGAGGTAGGTGTAGGTCATCAGAGCATAAATTATTACCCCATTTTAAAAATTGCTAGTTTCTTGTTTTCTGGCAAGAAAACAGTAAGCCATTTTAGAACCTTGGCAAGGCTAAGTGTATTTTAGCACAGTTTCAAGATAAAAACAACTTGTCATGTCAATAACCAAGGCAAAGCAGTTAATGAGATGTAGTTCAATACCCACGTATTCTATTTGGTTATGCAACTAGTGAGAAAAAGAGCTGGCAGCTGGATTCCACATTTCACCTTACCAGTGACAAATTACTGTCAATGTTGAAAATAATTTTATCTAAATAATAAACCATATTGCTATTTTAAAATTTATTCTCAGGTACACCCGTCTTTCTGAGTTCAGGAAACATGAGAAGCAGACATCACTGTTCTTTTTCACCATTGTGTAATATACTAAAGTGAGATTCTGAGAAATGATGGGATTATCTTTGCTGCAACCTTACATTCACGCTCTGTCAAGGGCCACTTCACATTACTGCCTCCCTCTCTTCCTATTATTCCCTCTTATTTCTACAATAATGATTGGTACCAACTCTTTTCTATGTAGATTTCTCTTCCTGGAACCAGAACTGAAATAAGAATGCTGCTAATTCAGTGTACTTTACTCTTTCTCAAAAATAAAATATCCATCATCACAAATTTAAATACAAACTTGCTAAACATTTATGCATTTGCATTTGCTTCTTACAAATTTCTGAAATGACATTTATTATAAAATTGAAAACAAAATTTATACTTAATTATGTCTGGATGTTAATTTTTGGTAAAATGGGTTGACCAACAAGTCCAAAGTCCTCATATTTTTTTTTTTGCTTTTAGAGTTTCACTTTTGAAATACTTATAGAATATATCATATATCCTAAGAAAAAACTCCCAGGCTTTTTAGGGAAAAATTCTCTTTCATTCTGATGAACAAGTTTTCATCTAGATACCATCTTTTTAAGTTAATGTTTCAATTTATTTATTTCTATTTATTGGACTGTTAAAATAGTTTTCAATTGATAGTGAAATTGAATAAAAAGTACTGAGTCCCTTATAAGCTCATCCATTCTCACAGCCACCACCTCTCTCACCCTCTGACAACATCCTACCCTATGACAGTGCATTGATTATAATCAATAGTCTTAGATGTCATCACCACCCAGAATCCTAGCTTGCAACATGACTCATTTTTATGTTGTACTCATGGTTTATGCCACATGACTTCTCCTAGTGTTTACAGGATAGTGACACTGCTCTAGAAAGCCTTCTATTCTTTTTGGGCACACTTCTCTCTCTCTCAACACCTAACCTTCTTATTTCCTGCTTGACTTTTCCGGAGTGGTGCATCGTTAGAATTGTATAGTCCATCACATTCTCAGATAGACTTCTTTTCACTTTAAAATTGCACGGTCTCCATGTTTTTCCATGCTTTGTTCTTTTTCAGGATAAAATAACATCCCTTCCGCTGACATCCAATAGCTTATTCATCCCTGAATTCTGCTGAGAGGTAGCGTACTTGATTCTAAGTTTTGCCATGCGTTTATTTCTTTAGAACTTTATGAGTAATAACGTGACTAGCTTAGTCTTGATCTTAGTAAGACATGACTTTTTCGGGTCTATCAATATCAAATGATGAAGGTAGGCTGCTTTTTGAATTGACTATTGATTGGCAAGGTCATTCAAAACTATAAAACTTATTTATTTACTTATCATCATTTAGGTGCTTCTTTTATCATGAACTAATATCTTAAATATTCCAAGCTTGGCATTTGGTAGAAGAATAAACATTTCGAACATTTTTTAAAGTGAAAAATTTAAATGTCATCCATTTCTTCTCCCCTTTTATTGATACAAAAATATATCACATTATGACTAAGTAACCTGTACACACCTCAAGGTCACAACCAAACCGATTATTTTAAACAAAGACAATCCTTTGCAATGGAAGGACCTGAGTTTGAAAACTGACTTGCTCTACCTCCCCCTACTATAACTATGGAGGAATAAAAGGGGATTTATATATGATTTTATTCAAGGAAACTATGTTTAGGCATATTAAAAATGAGTCCTATATCTGCTACTGGATCCTGTTTTCTATTATTATCAAATACAAGAAGGCTGCACACTTCTTTTTGAAAAATATGCTATTTTCAAAGTTTCAACATTTATAACACTATTGTTTACAATGGTCAGAATTCTGAGTCTTATGGGTGAAAATCTGGAGCAAAGCAAATATGAGCATGAATACAAAGTGAGCATGCCCAAAAGGAAAAATGTCTCTAGAGAAAACATTCTTCCCTTGTTCTGCTTGATTGGATGCTTTGGATTTTCTATTTTGTGTCTTTTTTTTTACAAGTTTTTTTAATTTAATTTTTTATTGAAAAAATTTCTGCCTCCTCCCCGCCTCTCATTTTCCTCCCCCTCCCCCCACTCCTCTCCCCTCCCCCCACTCTTCTCCCCCTCCCCCACTCCTTTCTCCCTCCCTCTCTAGTCTGAAGAGCAGTCAGGGTTCCCTGCCCTGTGGGAAGTCTCACAACAAAAGGAGGGAAGTTTGGAATCCTGCCTCAAATTCTACTGTAACTGCTTTCCCCCCTGTTCTGGTCAGTGTTTCTCTAGGTTTAGCGTGTAGAAAGTCATCTTCTGTCTTGGACTTATTTTCAATCTCTCTGATTTGTACCACAATCTTTGCTATATTCTCCTCCCTAGATTAGATGTCATTTGTGGGTTTTTTTTTTTTTTGTCTATAGAGGTAATAAGTTTACATTATTTGAAATGAATGTAAAAATACATCGAAAAGTATACACTGTGAACTACATAATTAAGGAAAAATTGCGCTCACAGATGGCATGAGTACTATGCAAAATGCATTCACAAGACTTCGAATCTGTGTGTGGCAAAGTCTGTGAGTCAGAATGCTCCACAACCTGATTTTGTGCCCATATGCAATGATAAAGTGAAACCTATACTATCTTGAATGGTCAGAGCAGATCAATATCATAGCACCAAAAAAGTATTCCCATAAATTTCTTACTTTCAGAATCATTACACTTTTTTCTGTTTACTTCATCTGTAATTTTCAAGTGGTTTGTTTCATCTGCAATGAAAATGCTTAATACTGAGAGGAGAACTAAGCTTTCTTGCATGACAAGTGCTGCCTGGAACGTCAGAGGCTGCCCCCTTTTGTCAAAGAAAGCTGAATGTGCAGTATTTGAGGAGTCAGGAAATGAAGACACCTGGTCACAATTTCTTGTCATTTATTTTGGCTTCCCTGACCTCCCTGTCTTGTGATCTTTTATTGCTTCTGACTTCCCTCATTAGCTCCTTCAAATTCATCATGACATTATGCTCGCGAAGTTCACAAGGGTTCAGGAAATTTGGGACTTAAAAACACTGTGTAGTGCATGGATTAGAAGTGTTTAATCATAAATTCCTTTATACACATCGATGGTTCCCTGAACTTACACATCTTTGCATCCTTTCTCAACAACTGCTACTTTGTATGGAGTTTAGGGGAAATGCTTCAAAAATGGCTTCTTTTAATGAAAATCTTGTGGCTCATTGACCTTGTTAAAAAATCATTAGTAAAGGGGAATTTGGGTCTATAATTGCCCTGCTCACCAGAATTGCTCACCAGAAAAATCTGGCTTTGAGCTACACCCACCCACAAGTGTTTGAATCGTTCTTTCTAAGCCCAACATCCTTAGGCTTTCTAATGAAATGAATAGAATCATTCAGAGCCATCTGCATGTATAATATTATTAAGAAATTATTAAGAAAGGACCTTTCTTTCAATACCCATACATTTTTCTCTACCATAATATCAGTCTCAGAAGCTGGTTTTACTCCATTCCCACAATTTCCAGAAGAAAACCCATCTTTTTCTGTTAAAGATGTTTGAAACACTAACTTTAGCCAATAAAGTTCTCCTGGGAATCTAACAAACTACTTACTAAATTCTCTTTCCAAGGAGACTTTAAAGTCAGTTTCAAAAGGTTTATTGTGTGACAGAAATCCCCGGAAAATACCTTAGAAGGTGGGTCTTTGGATCTGCCATTTTCCAACTGCCATTACAGTAATTGATTCAGAGAAGAATAGGTGCTGAAACAAGTCAGTCAGAGATATCAGAATATCTGCAACATCTCATCCTATCTCTTAACAAGATAATACAAAAAGCACAGTACTCTACAGGGAGAATTCTGAAACACATCAATCAATCTGATCAAATTAACAGTGTGAAAAATGAGAGTACCACCCTGTAAAAGCTTTTTTTTATAAAATTTATGATGGAAAGACTTTATCTCTGAAACTTACTCTTAAATGAATCAGATAAAATCTTATGTGCCTTTCCAGAGAACAGGGAGAAGTTGTTCAAGGTGTTACCTGTACACACCTTAGCTGTTCAGATAGTTGAGACAGAAGTCACAAGCACAAGGCCAATGTGGGAGACTAAGTTCTTGTCTTAGTTAGGGTCTCTCTTGCTGTAAAAGATATCATGACCATGACAGCTCTCTACGGGAAAACATTTAGTTGGGCTGGCTTAGAGTTCAGCGTTTTAGTCCATTATCATCTTGGTGGGACATGGTGTCATGCAGGTAGACATTATTGTGGGCAAGGAGCTGAGAATTATAGAACTTGATTTAAAGGCTGAGGAAGCAAACTAAGATAGTAGGCATGGTTGGAGCATATGGGAGACCTCAAACCCAACCTCCTCAGTGGCACACTTTCTCTAACAAAGCCATGTCTACACCTACAAGATCATGCCTCCTAATAGTGCCACTCTCTATGAGCTTATGGGGGGCAATTATATTCAAAACACCACATCCCTCTCCCTGAATCCCATAAACTTGAAACAATATCACAATGCACAATACATTTAGTGCAACTTCAAAAGTTCCTATAGTCTACCACAGTCTCACAAAGTCCAAAGTTCAAATACTTTTCTAAGATTCTTGTAATCTCTTAATTGAAATTTTCAATAAAATGAAAATAAAAATAGATCACATATTTTTTTTCAACATGTAATAGTACAGGACACACATTACCATTCTAAAATGTAGGGGAGGAAGCATAGTGAGAAAATACTGGACCAAAGAAAGACCAAAAACCGGCTAGACAAGCTCCAAACTCTATCTTCAAGGTTGATATCAAGATGCTCTTCAGAATTCCAACTCTTTTCAGTTTTGTTGACTGCAACACACTTCTCTCTCTTGGGCTGGTTTCACTCCCTATCAACAGCTTTCCTCAGCATTTATCCCACGTGTCTAGCATCTACTACATCTTGGGGTCTCCAAGGCAATCCAGGATTCACCTATAAAGCTTCATAAGATGGCCTCTCTAAGCCTCCATTTCTGGATATCCCTGACACATGCCTGGCCTCACTGGTTTTCCTTAGTTGTGGGAGAATATTTCTTAACACCTTTCTTTTCCCCTTAAAGCCAAAACCAGAATCACATGGCCAAAACTGTCAAGTTTTGCTTCTTACTGGTTTGAAACACGATCCCCTCATTCAATCACATCCGCACCAGCCTTCTGTTTACTAAGGTTTCCCTTCACTGCCTGGGTTTGGCTGTTCTGGACTTTGCTTGGAAGACCTGCCTGGCCTCAAACTCAGAAATCCACCAGTTTCAGAATTCTGAGTGCTGGGGTTAAAAGTGTGGACTACCACACCCAACTCTAAAGCTTTTCTTTAATTTCTTTTCATAAGTTGAAACCTAGCTGTATAGGATCTTGCCATGAGGTCACAATTCTCTTTATTCTATTTCTCAATCTATTAATCTCCTTGAATGCAGGGCTTAGTAATATTCTACTTCCTAGTGATCCTTTTCTCCTCAAATTGTACATTTTATATTTTTTACTTTTTCTGCTTGTTCCTTTTCATTATAAATTTTTGTTAGAATTGTCACCAATAAGTATACAACAGAGTCTATAATAGGCCATTTTGACATTTTCCCTGTCAATGAAATTAATCCAAAATTCTTCACTTTAGCCTCAGGTAGACTCTTCAGACAATGACAAAAAGCAGCCACCTTTGTCACCAAAATATCACAAGAACAGTCTCTAGGCAACATACTAAAATTCTTCTCCTCTGAAACATCTTAATCCATCTCCCTCTCCTGCACTATGTCTTTCTGTGTGCTTCCATGCCCCACCATGATGATAATAGAATAAACCTCTATACTGTAAGCTACCCAAATTAAATATTTTCCTTCATATAAATTGCACTGGTCATGATACCTCTTCACAACAATAGAAACCCTAACCAAGGCAGAAGTTGGTACCAGGGACTGGGGTATTTTTGTGATAGACCTGGCAATGCTTTTGCTTTAAGGAATATGAAAGTTGTGACTATAAATTAGAAAAACGGTTTGTTGTTTTAAGTGCTGTTTAATGAGACATACCAGTAGGAGCATGGAAGATGAAGGTGCTGCATTTGATTTGATGAAAATACATTTCATCAAATGCAGGAACCTTGAAGAACGGTCTCACCTTTAGGTAAGTTTAACACAGTCATTTCTCTGTGCTTCCTGCATGTCCAGTTTATACAGCATACCACCAAGCAATCCAGGTAAGAGCAGTTTCTTGCCCAAATGTTTAACAAACTCCATAAGGAGCCTCTTTAATGTCCATCTTCCTCTTGAAGTAGATTGGTGATGACAGGAACAGATGAGCATCATTGTTATAAAAAGTCCTAAGTTCTTAAACATTTTAAATGCCATATTCTTTAGGTCTCTGAACGATTTGAAGAATATCTATCTAACTGATATATATCTCTATATATCTAGAAAACCTAACTAACATGACTACAAGCTTGACTATTATAGATGACTCTCTATGTACCTACATTTCTTAATTATACATTACGCTTTTTAATGAGCTGCGCAATCACAACACCTTAGTCAAGAGCAAAAATATATATACACAGTATAACAAAATTGACCTTAAATTTATATCAACAAATAAAGATCCATACCAATGCAAATCTCTATAGCATATTCCCCTTTAAATGTAAACAAACATTTATAGACAATATTTGGGAATATGGGCATAGTTCTTCTCCAAACTGCTACCTGCTGTTTATTGGGCAAAGTAATTTTTTGAGGGGTGTTCAAGGCAATCTTTTAGGAGGTCTTGGTCCATCAAACCATATTAGTCTGGAAGCAATCCACAGGTTCTTATTCTCTGTGAAAAAAAAAAAAAGAACCTCTTTTACAAAGCAACATATCCTTAGACTCAAATTTTGAAGACAAAAAACCTAAAAAGTATATATTTTGGTTTAGATTAGCAATATCAGAATAAAATATCTCTCTATGGTCAAAAATTAAAAAACACAAAAATATACATAATCCAGACTCTCTGTGAATTTTCCAATTTTATGTGGCTTTTTTACTTATTTCACTCTATGACTGTTTATACTGTTTAAAGACTTTGCTTTATATTTTTTATAAACCATCTCCTCTTACTCTTTATCTTATATTTCCCAAGTATACATACTTGTTTTAAATACTGTGTCTCATTTAGAGGTCTTTTATGTCTGAATCTGTCTTATTGTGTATGTATAATTATTTACTAACCAGATGTGCTCTTAAAATGCTAAACATTCCTTAAAAACTTAGGATGTGCCATTGCAACAGGAAATATGGTACTTCCTGCTTCACCTGTCCAGCCTAGCATAGCAGAGCTGCTCACTACCTCCAAGAGTCATGCACAATGCTCCATCTCTTGACATATAGCTGCTCCATGTTGTCATTAAGCAAGTTGTAGCAGTCTGCTCAAAGATCCCACTCAAATGCTCTGTAGCCAGACCTCCAGAAAGATTCAGAGTTTGCTCTGGTAGTATGGCCCAGAAAGCTGGCATTTCAAAATGGCGCAGCTTTTTTTCTGCTGCAGCTGAGTCAGGAAAACCCCTCTTAAAGGAGCTGCAGTATACTACCAGCAAACAGCAAGAAGCTGTTTTAAAGTCTGTATTTTTGTGTCTAAAATTACTTTTTAAGCCCTCTCGAGTTTAAAGTGGATTTTAGTCCAATTTGTAGGGGGGGTTGCTTGTTTTTTCCCACTGCCCAGAACTGAAATAATCACACAGAAATCATATTAATTAAATCATTGCTTGGCCTGTTAGCTCTATATTCCTTTTGGCTGGTTCTTTCAAATTAATTTAACCTATTTCTATTCAACTGTGTATTGCCAGGTGGCTGTGGCTTACCATGAAAAGTTCTGGCATCTGTCTCCAGCAAGGCTGCATGGCTTCTCTCTGATCCATTCTCTTTCTCCCAGCATTCCATTTAGTATTCCTCATGTAGCTCTGTTCTCCTATTGTTCTGCTATAGGCCCAACATTGTTCCTTTATTAACCAATGATATTCATAGCATACAGAGGGGAATCCCACATCACTTGAGAAAGTCTATGTATTATTTATACTTGTTTTATAAACCAGAAATTTATTTGACAACAATGTATTTAATTTAATTAGCTCAAAAATATTTCCTCAGTTGGGCAGTGCTTGCTCATGCCTTTAATCTTAGCCCTCAAAAGGCAGGGGCAGGCAGAACTCTATGAGTTACAGACAAGCTTGGTCTACAGAGTGAGCACACAAATTTTTATATTTGAACTATAAAGGGGTCACTCTGTTTTATGTAAAATTAAACTGATTTCTTGATAAAAAGTTTTGTTTTTGGAGAATGTCAGAAGTCTGAATGAAAGTCTCAGTTGTTGAGTGGCATCGTAGTTAGAACTAGGAAAGTTCTAGAACACCCTACATGTGGTAGGGTGCCATATTGAGAATGCCCACAGTGAAGAAAAAGTGTTGTTTGGTGGTTAGGGATGCTCAGGAGCAAAGAAAGTACACAACAAACCATCTAAATTGTTACTCATTGTGTACTTTGTTTTGCTGTCTCTTACAGTTTACAGCTCTGATATTGAAGGTATTAATATCTTCTGCCAACCTTATTATAACAAAAAGAACATCTTAAAACCTTAATCTTATTTTTAAAAATAAAAATACTTACATTTTTCCATAACTGTGGGTTAAACAAATATTCTGATTTTTGAAATTATTTTAAGATAGGGTATCAGATAAATACACAAGCCATGTGTAGGTATATGAATTGGTAAATTTTTTTGAAAGAAGATATAATACTAACCCTTTAAACTTTTCATTGGTCATGTAAATTGTCTCTAATATTTCTGTGGATGGAAAGGCATAAAAAGAATCAAGTAAATACTAAAAGTTACATATTTAAGAATATGTCATGTTAGTATTATTTAAATTAAATATAATTTAAATTAATGAATTAAATTAAATATTATTTAAATTAATGAATTAAATTAAATATTATTTAAATTAATTCTAAATTAAATATCAGTAAGTAGGTTTATTAAATATACTATGCATAAAATGGAGCAGGATTTAGACATTGAAGTTGATCAATGTTTCTTGAACTTGTATAAAGAACCACTAATCCTAGATATTAAAGTAGGTCTATATTTCTTAAAGTTGTATGAGGAGCTTACAATCCTTGTAAAGTACCCAATGGTTAAAACAAGCATTGAGATATATGCATTTATATGTTAAAAGAGTAGTATCTCTATGAATTATCAAATATGGTAATATTTATTGTTCTGTTGCAAGTAAGTTGCCTTACAGTAGAATAATTCTAATATAGTTTGACCTTGGGGGCCTGATTCTTTAATTCCTATTGACAACAGCAAACTGAATAATGATATATGTGTCATTGTAAAAGCATACTATGACAGTATTTGAATTATTCAATAACTGAATATACATGGTAAAGTATGTAGAGATTAGATATAAAACTTTGTGTGTGAAGCATAAATCTTATAATAATGCATTATATATAGCCATATAACAGGCATGTATATTCCTATAAGTATGCATGACAAAACGGTTGACTAATAAGCTTTTTTTCTGATATATAACCTTAAATTTTCTACCACATAAGTAAGTACTTTACCACATTTTTGCAATAGTAACACCTTGGGTACTTTTATCCTTCTTCTCTCTAGCTCTAATTTATTATCACTCCCCTTCCCACCATACATTTTAAAAATCAATGACTTAGTGTTATTTTGGACCCAGAATAAAATGTTCTTTCAATGTTTTTATTTCTTTATAACGTCTTTTTTTTTCTTTTGTTTCTTCAGTGGTATAGAGAGCATGTGGTCAATTTTATATTGCTATTCCAACTCCAACAAATGTAGTCTAACTTCATTCTCTACATTTTTGTATTTCTATAGTATATTGCCAGTTTCAGCTGCCAAAATCATTGCACAAAAGCATTGACCAATTCACCTCTTCCTCAAGTCCTCCAAAGTCATTGATGATTTCAGCACTGTTGAATTTCAGCATTTCAACATGGTTACTTTTCACGTCACTCTCTTACATTTTCAAATATCCTTTGTCTGCGGAGACATGATTCATGCTCTCTCTGATATATCCTTTCTACTGTCTCCTTTTGGTCCATTTATATGTCCATATATCAACATAAAATAATTTTATTCCTGTTAGTTTTACTTTAGAAACTTTCCTTTCTAAAAAAGTATTTTCTCTGCTTTTCCCTTAGTGACTGTTTTCCAAGTTATATTTTTGTAAGTTTATGAAGTAGAATAAGAAAATTACTATTTCTAGATCCATAAACACACACACACACACACACACACACACACACACACACACACTATGGAGTAGTTCCAAGTATTTCATACCATCTTTTAGTTTAATTAAAAATTAAATAACTCCACATTAATGTAAGGATATCATGGTGGAAACCAAGAATTTTCTGATGAGTCCCACTTAAGAAAATTTACTTCTTTCCTGTGAATAGTGTGACTCTTATTTTATTGCAATTATTTTCTCTCAGTTTTTCTCCCTACAAAATGGTTAGAGAACTAGGGAACAATGTTCACCCATGCCATCTCTTAAATGAAACCATCAACTCTTGATATTGCTTGTGTTTTGAGCTAACATGTATATACATTTTATTGCTTCCTATGAATAAATTTCTTTGTATTAACAATAACAGCAATATGAGTAAGGGAAGATTGATGATCTAGTTTACATCATAGAACAAAGAATTCTGCTAACTGAATGGTCAGTTTCTTGAATAGATATCTATTAAATGCCCACTGTGTATTAATATATCAAAAACACGAAAGCAGACAAATGTGGTACTCATGCATAATTACAGAGGCAATAAAGCCATACTTTATCATGCATAATTACTTCCTTAATATGTTTGTATGCTTGCCAGCTTCAAGCTTTTTATTCTATAGAAAACATAGGCAATATTTTAAATTTTATTTGTTTTAAGATTGTGTTAGTAATAAAACTCTGTTCATGTATGTGTATTAATTACCCAAGAAGATATAATAAAGCATCAGACCATGCAGCTTACTGGATAGTCTAACCCATGTGTAGGCTAACACTACTATACTGAGTGTCTCTTGACTTGCCTTGTCTTGCATTTCATTG
Source organism: Microtus ochrogaster (assembly GCF_000317375.1). Taxonomy (NCBI): domain Eukaryota; kingdom Metazoa; phylum Chordata; class Mammalia; order Rodentia; family Cricetidae; genus Microtus; species Microtus ochrogaster. The sequence goes on along the minus strand of NW_004949226.1, from coordinate 697,373 downwards.
GCTTTTGTAGAGAATCCTCCATAGATATACCACATGGTCTGTTCTCTGTGCATGATGAGTACCTCTGTTGACTCTGTGTGTTCAAATTTACTCTTCTTGAAAAGACACAGCAGATTGGATTAGGATCTATTCCAAGAGTAGACATCTGTTCACTGAAACCTGCTGCTTTAGATACCCTGACAGATACCAAGACTTGATTTATAAAATTTTAAGAAACTTATATATCCCATTAGAATATAAATGTGCATTTTTATTTATAAAAGGCATCACAATGCACAGAGAGTAAAAATGAGTGTTAAACTTTTATCTTAAAATAGGTGATAGTATTAAACAGTAAATAAATGTTTGACACTATTTCCTCCACTTTTTTGCTGTCTAAGTGAGTTGGTGAAGGCCCACTCTTGTCATTACTTGCATCTCATACAGTTCTGGTGAAACTACCATCACACTGAGATTCTAGTCATCTCTCCAAATGATGTAAAGTAACAATATCCCTGAGTGTTAAACACAGGTCTCCTGACAAAAATATGATTAAAACAATAGCAAAAATCCTCAGTGTGAAAAAAAAACAGATTTGAACACATGTGCATGAATATACCCAGACAGACAGACTGACAGATAGAGAACAAAAGCTTTCACCTCTCAGACAAGTCTGTTACTAATCTATTTTACATCCTAACTACAATCTTGCTGAGGCACATTTGCCTAAAGCAAATGACATCTTTTAAAAAAAAAATGAAAATCGAGCAAGTCACTTGTTCAATTTTGCGGTGTTTCAATGTGTACCTTTTTGAAATGATGAAGTAAGGAAAACTCATTCCAAACAAGTAACTGAAGACCATTAAGTGTTTCTGCCTGCATATTTTGGTTTTATATGGACACCATGCTCCAGAGAACTATAAAACAAAGACAGCTTGAACTCTGGGCTGTGCAAGTTGCAGGGTCTTTTCTTCTGTGACCCCTTCAGAGGTCACATGGGAATCAAAGTGTTCATGAATCTGGCTGAGAGTAGCCGTTTTTGGATATTTCAGTGAACAAAGTAGTTCAGAACTATTGAATCTGGAGACTTTCAGGCAAATTAATGATTATTATTTAGAAAAATGGGTCCCCTGTAAGTTTGGTCTTTTGATATTTAATTAGTGTGCTATTCAGCTCTCACTGCTCCACTGAACGTGCCACCTTTTGCTATAAAAAATAGGAGACTTTATAAAATAAATATTGATGATTTATTCAGTGCACTATTTCAGCTTGTGAGGGCTAAGAGTGAGCCAAACAACCTGGAAGTAGTGGATTTTGGCATAGAAAGGAAGAAAAGGACTGCTATGTGATTGACAAGTTAGATTCTCAGGGAAAAACACTCCACCTTGTTCAAAAAAGCACAGATAATAATGTGCTTCTGAGTTTTCAAGAACATCCTGCAAGTCTAAGGTTTCAAGAACTGTGTGAGGAAAAGAACAGCAAAACTAATTTTAAAATACAGTCTAAGCCAAAACCATCAGGGCATCTCCAGTATTCATTTTATTTTATTTTATTTTATTTTATTTTATCCAGTATTCTTATTATGGCTGTATTTGAGCAAAAGCAACATTTCACACTGGAAAATTTTCAAATGTTGTGTAGATTAAGGTAAAAATTAAGGCCTACACCATTCAAGTTCCTCTTCACCTTTCATACATTTGGGCATAGCTACATGACTTTTAAAAACTGTTTTAACATGATTAAAAATGTACATTGTATCATTGATGGTTTCGAATATGATTTTAGCAGCTGTGTCAAAAGGCATTTTGTTAGCTAATTTATAATGAATATCAATTATTTTTTACAGAGTCATAAGGGAGATGTCCATGATCAATTCACCTGAGGACTTTGCATCTGATAAGGCGGCTACAATTTAGATGGATGATGCTCTGAAAACTTTTGTGTTTTAAAAGAGTTGATCATTGCTTTTGCAATCTAGGGAGATAGAGGAGCTAGACATGGGGCCTATGGAAAGATTTTCTGATCACTATTAACATGCTTTGGCATAGTTTAATAGTTTAATCTTAGTCCTTAGATTCTAGTCTTTCTTTTATAGCCATCTTTCTTAATTAAGGTTTCTATTGCTGCAATGAAACACCATGACCAAAAAGCAAGTGGGGAGGAAAGGATTTACTTGGCTTACAATTCAGCATTGCTGTTTATCACTGAAGGAAATTGGGACAGGAACACTAACAGGGCAGGACTCCAGAGGCAGCAACTGATGGAGAGGCCATGGAGTAGAGCTGTTTGCTGGCTTGCTTCTCCTGGCTTGCTCTACCCACCTGCTTATAGAACCCAGGACCAACAGCCCAGGATGCCACCACACAACATTGGCTGCACCCTCCCTCATTGTTCACTAAATGAGAAAATGTCTTATAGCTGGATCTCACAAAAACATTTCCTTAACTGAGCCCTTTCCTTTCTGATGACTCTTTAACTTGTGTCAAGTTAACACACAAAACCACCCAGTACAACTGACCCCTTGTCAATTGGACACACAAACACATCACTATTAAGCCACAACCCTTTCTTTCTTACTCTTCCCAATGATCTTAAATAAAGTCCCACAATCTTTACAAATTCAAAATTTAGTTTTTTAAAAATAGTCACTTTAAAGATACAAAGTGTTTAAAATTCAAGCCTCTCAAGTGTGGGCTCTAGTAAAATACTGTTGTACTTCAAGAGAAAAATTTCAGGGCACAGTAACAATCCAATCAAAGCAAAACAAAACAAAATTCCAAGCAGCCAGTATCTGGGATCCACTTACAATCTTCTGGACTTCTTCAAAGGACTTGGATCACTTCTCCGGCTCTGCCCTCTGCAGTGCACAAAGCTTGTCTTCAAGGCACTGGCTGGTTCCACTCCACTGCTACTTACTATTCTTGGTAGTCTTCTCATGACATAGGCATATCCAAAATGCTGGGATCCCTTGCTGCAACTAGAGTGCCTTTTCACCAATAGCCTCTCACAGTCTCTTCTCATGATGTCAAGCCTCAACTTCTTTGTATGACCCTGTCAGTCCTGGGCCTTTGACTGCCACTGAGACTGCACCTTCACCAATAGCCTTTCCTGGCCTCTCACAGTGCCAAGCATCAGCTGTTCTCCAAGACCCCCTCATGCCTTCTAAATCAGTACCATGGGGAGAGCCTTACATATTTCCATGTCTGGCTGTCAGCAGGAGATACAACCTTGGCCTTTTCTGGAACAGTTTCTCTATGCTCTGAAAAAAAATACTTCCCAAAAGATTTCATGCCTGTGATGCTGATCTCTTCTTAATCAACACTAATTTCTTAGCTCCAGCTGACTAGTATCAAGTATTCAAGCAAAGCAAAATTATTCTTTAGTAGTTATGGTATTGTGTTAATCACAGCTGATTTATCAGCACCAACTAACCAGAACCACAGGATATTAAATGATCCTGATAGAGTCTTTAAACTTTGCAAGCCAGACATCCATCCTCTGTACTTCTCTCATTATTATCTTTCAAGTTCCCACAGACCATTGCACTAAGGTCTCAACACTCATTGGCTTTTTTGGCCCAAAGTTCCACTATCCTTCCACAATCCTCCCCAAAACATGGCCAGGTCTGTCACAGCAATGTCACTGGTAGCAATTTATCTTAGTTAGGCGTTCTTTTGCTGCAATGAAAAACCATGACCAAAAATCAAGTTGGGGAGAAAAATGTTTATTAGGGTTACACATCAGTATTGCTATTCCTCACTGATGAGAATCAGGACAGGAATTCTAACAGGGCAGAATCTTGGAGGCAGGATGTGATACAGGGGCCATGGGGAGGAGCTGCTTACTGGCTTGCTCTAATGGCTTGATCAATCCACCGTCTCTGAGAACTCAGGACTAACAGCCCAGGGATAGCAGCACCTACCATGGGCTGAACCCTCCCTTACTGAATATTAAATGAGAAAATGCCTTACAGCTGGATCTCAAGGAGGCATTTCCTCAACGGATGCTCCTTCCTTTCTGATGACTCTAGCTTGTCTCATGTTGACATGCAAAAACCACTCAGTACACCATTATAAGGTAAGCAACTTTTTCTTCCATTCCCATACCCACCATGTTATGCTACATGGGACCTAAAGTATCAATTGTCTTAAGGATTCTCCAAAAATGAATAGAATGGAACTTGTGCCAAAATAAACTTCTCCTCCTTGTAAGCTGATTATTCATCTGCTAAAGGAGCAGAAACAGGGTAAGATAGCCATTCTCTACATTTCAGATAGCACCACGAACCTTGTCCCTCTGTAGGAAAGGAAGACTAGTCCATGCATAGCAGAAGGAAGAAAGGCAGAATAACTCCAAATTTGTCCATCAAGATGTTTTATAGAGTTGGTGCCAACATGACCTAAGTCATCCACAAAGGTCCCCATTATTACATTGACTAAGGATAAGATCTGGCAGAAGGGTGTGTTTTTTTTTTTTAATTTGGACCATTTTGAATATTAGATACAGTGAGTCCCCCCTTTGTTTTATTCATAGATAATTCTTTGAAGGAAAGTCTGGTACTCTGATTGCCCTAAACAGAACTGAAAACCTTCTGAAACTCTAACTGCTGTTTTTAAATTCGTCTTATTTAGTGATGCAACAACTACAAGAAAAAAATCATTTTGATAATAAAATACAAATTCTAGCAATTTATATTTATTTATGTAAATTAAACAGTGTTAGAATGTGTGAAAAGGAGACTTACAATAAAAAACAGAACCATATTTTCATGGGCCTGGATTAAATTCATTACAGACTCCTAACTTTCCATTTCATTTCACATGTGAATATTAGTTACTATTTTCCTCACATTCATAAGGCCTCACTTCTGAAATTTATAATAGTCTGGAAAGTTTGTTATGTGGACTGCCAAATATTCATCAATATTAAAAATTCTTGTTTCAATGTCTGCATATGGGTGTCTGTTCATTGTTCCAAGAGTTTAATGAATGTCATTTGCTGTGGAATAGTCCTGTTCACTGTGAAAAATGTGTTGTTCTCATTGTTAATAAACAGCTGATTGGCCAGTAGCCAGGAAGGAATCTAAGAGCTTGAAGGACAGAAGGGAAGATTCTGGAATCACTGCCAGAAACAGGGAGAAGATGGGCATGCTGAACTGAGAAAATGTACCAAGCCATGTGACAAAGCCTAGATAAGAAAAATGTAAGAGTTAGCTAGTAACAAGCCTGAGCTATCAGCCAAACATTAATTAATAATAAGTCTCAATGTCTTAATTTGGAAGCTGCTGGTGGGACAGAAAGTTCTGATTACATCTTTTTGTCTATTCTTTAGCTGATGCAGGAAATTAAAATGGAAAAACATTTTTATTCATTCCTTTATAACTTTTGTCCTAAGTAGAAACAACTTGAAATGTCTAAAGAGTAACACAGAAGTCCTTCATAGGGTTCCTTGGGTGCCATTATAAGAAAGCTATTTCTCTGACCTAGATGGAGACATAACATTCTAAGCAACCCAAAATTAAGTTAGTCCAGTTGACCTGACCAGGGAAGACCCTCTCAGGAGGGCAGGACCACTCCTGGAAGACAGGCTCATTGTAAGACACACCAAAGAGACAGAGGGAATAATTATCCTCTTAATCCAGTTATCCCCTTATCCAGTTGGACAGCTCATCACCTGACCAGGGAAGAACCTCTCAGGAGGGCAGGGCTGCTCCTGGAAGGCAGGCTCACTGTATGATACACTAAAGAGACAGGTGGAATAATTGTCCCCTTAATGAGATACAACACTTTTCCTTCCCATATTCCCCTCGTACAGTTCCCTCTAGCTGCTGTGAGGTTCAGCTTTGTCTGACTCTTTTTTTCTGAATGCTTATTCCTTTCTTCCTTCCTTTCTCCTCCTCTTTCTTGTTGGCAGAAGGCTGCTTGTTCTTTTCCAGCTGCTCAGACCTGAATTAATTATACAGGGACTGTATTATTACAACATTGCTTGGCCTATTAGCTAATGCTTCTTATATCTGAAATTAACCCATTTCCACTAACCTGTGTATTACCATGTGGTTGTGGACACTGGTAAGGCTCTGTCCAGTGTCCAGCATCTGTTTCCTACAGCAGCTACATGGCTTCTCCCTGACTCAACCTACTCTCTTCACATATTTTTGTCAACCTGGCTATATTCTGTTAAGCCATTGACTGAAAGCAGCTTCTTTATTAACCAAAGGCAATAAAACATATTCATGGCACAGAGAGGGGACTCCCACATCACCTCCAATGTTCTGTCTAAATAAAAAGAAAGGTTTTAACTTTAACATAGTAAAATAATAATTTTTAATAATTTATTAATTTATAAATTTATTAATTTATTTATTTATTAATTTTTAATAATTTATTAATTTACATATAATAAAAAGATTATCATGCAAGAATTATAATTACAATATTTGGTCCATTTACACATGACAAATTAAGGAAAATAATCATCTATCTTATTTATGTGGGTCTAAAGGTTTATATCTAATCTATATTTTATAATTATAAAACTGCCTTTCTTTAACTCCATCAAAGACTACAGCAAGATATATATTACCTACATTAACAGGAAGTACATTGTAAGCAACTTCCAAATTTCTAGAATTGACAGAGACATCTCACTACCTGGAAAGTCACCCAAAATTATTTTTTAACAATGGAACACCCAACTACAGCCTACAGGCCTATAGCATCTGGCAGACTTTTCCATGAAACAGAAAATTTCAAAGACAGTTCCACCTGCATTGGCAGTTTGTCAGTAACTTTTTTCTGTGTCCTGCAGAATGTCTGGCAGATGCTTTCATGAAGCAGGTCCCCAAAGGATCATATAACCTTTAGAAAAGTTCAGCAGTCATTTTCTGTGGGTCCTGCATTTCCAGTTCATACAGCATAACACCAAATAGTTCAGGCAAGAGCAACTTTTACCCAAATGGCTAACAAACATCATAAGAAGCCTCTTTGATGCCCATCTTCCTCTTGAAGTAATTGGTACTGCCAGGATCTGATGTGTCTCACAGCCATAAAAAATCCTAAGTTCTTAAAACATTCTAAATACAATATTCCATAGGTCTTTGAAAAGGTTTGAAGAATAACTATCCATCTGTACTATTATACATGACTATTTATTAACCTATATTTGTTAATTACACATTACATTTTTAAATGAGCTTCACAAACATAATATATTAATCAAGAGCAGAAATATACATATAGCAAAATTGGCCTTAAATTTATATTAATAAACCAAGATCCATACCAATGTAAAGTATTCATCTCTATAACATATCCCTCTTTAAACATAAACAAACATCTATAAACAGTATTTGAGAATTTGGGTGTAGTTCTCTCTAAACTGCTTACTGTTATTTTTTGGGGAAAGTAGTTTTCAGAGGTTCATGGAGACCTTTCAGGGATTTTTAGATCCATAAAACCATATAAAGGAATTCTGTAAGGAATCCACAGGTTTTCATCATCTGTGGAAACAAAAGTGGAATCTCTTTTCCAAAGCAACATATCCTTAGACCCAAATTTTGAAGTCAAGATACCTTAAATATTTATGTTTAGCTTATCAGCCTATACAATGAAATGTCTCTGTGTACTTAGTTCATTCACAGTCAAAAAATTAAAAGAAAACACAACAATATACATAACCCAGACTTTCTGTGTATTTTCCATCTTTATAAGGCTTATTTTTCTTTACTTTTTAAATCTTTGACAGTCTGTACTCTTTTGTATAACTTTTAGTGTCTCTTTAAAGACTTCACATCTTTTTATAACTCTTTTTACTTTCTCCCTCATGAATACAAACATTTTTAAAACATGCTGTGTCTAGTTCAGAGGATTATTTCTGTCTAAATCTGTCTTTCTTGCATATCTATAATTATTTTCTGACCAGGAACACTTTTTTAATGCTAAGTGGGCATGGCTAGAACCAAGCAGAGGCATGTTTGCTTCTTCTAAGAGCCATGCACACTGCTCCAAATCCAAGGTTGCAGCAGGTCTATGTCGCCATTAAACAACTAATAGCAAGTTGCTCACAAACCCCATATAAGTTCTCAGTCCTGAAAGAGCCAGTGTTTGTGACGGAAGCACCAACAGGAAAACACCATTTCTTAAATGCACAATTTTTCCTGGTAACGCTCAATCAGTAACACTTCTCTTAAAGGAGCTGTAGTGACATTGTTCAATGCCAGGAAACAGTGTCTATCAGTAAGGTTCTGTCAGGTGTTCACTGCTGTCTGTCTCCTGCATTGGCTACATGGCTTCTTCCTGACTGTGCCTACTCTCTACATATAGCTTTTCCATCCTGGCTCTATTCTCTTAAGCCATTGACTGAAAGCAGCTTCTTTATTAATCAATGGCAATAAAACATATTCATAGCATACAGAGGGGAATCCCACATGACTTTCTCATCATTTTTGTTTTCTCTTCATTTCAAATGTTGGCCAGTGGCCATAATGCCCATATAATTTAAAGGTTCTTTGGGCTCTTTTACTCTTTCTCATCTCTCCCAAAAGCATGGCTTACTTCCACGCCAATTTAACACTTTTTGCTTCATTCTCCTGGACAGCTGTGGTGAGCTGCAGCTTGCCTGTCCTGTGATACTTCTTTTAACCTTTAATAAGTTGTCATTAAGCTTCTGTTGCAGTTATTCCTAAATTCTTTCATTAATGACACTAAAAACAGCAAGAGAATGCCACAACTTCAGTATCATCTGGCAACCACAAAGGGATATCTCCAAGTTTGCAGTTACAACCTGACATCATAATAACCAGTCTAAGATAACTTCCTTCCTTCTTAATTTTATTTCCTGGTTTGCTTACTAATGTTGTTTACATTGAGATGTTCTTATTGCATAGCCCAGACTGGTGTCAAATTCTGCCTTTCCCAGCCTTGGATTATTGGTGCACACTACTATTCTCAGGCTCCATTAACTTTCAAAAAACCTGTAAGAAAAACTTCCAGACACTGATTTTGATATTTAACTATTTAGAAGGTGAAAACAAAAAAAAAAAAAGAACAAAACCAAAAAAAAACCATGTAAATGAATAGGCATATGTTTGTGCACAAGAATCAAAGGCAGGGAAGAAAGAATTCTCACTTTAATAGGGAAATGATCATCTAAGTATTTAGAAAAAGTTGAATGTGAATAGTTAATTTACTTTCTACTTATTCTTCTATAAAATATGTTAAATTATGAATCTTTGGATTTCATGATTCTGTTCCTTGAGTCTTTGAGGGCATCTATTGCTTCATGTTGTACTCCTCATACTTAAGAAAGTAAAGCATAAATAACATACTGTGATTATAACAAACATCATATAAAATATGGAGTAACTTCTAAGAAGAGCTTCATTCCACTATACCAGTAAAGTCTCAAAAACATAACAAGAATGTCCCTATATGTTCATATAGTTAAATATTTACTTGTTGGAAGGAGTGTGTCACTGGGCTTTGAGATTTCCAATATTTTAGCCAGGCCCAGTGTCATTCTCTCTCTCTTCCTGCTGCTTGAGCATCTGGATATAGAACTTTAAGCTATTTCTTTAGCAGTGTCTGCTTCCACTTTATCATGCTTTCCACAATAACGATAATGGACTAAGCCTCTGAACTGTAAACCAGCCTCAATTAAATGTTTTCCTTTATAAGAGTTGCCAAGATCATGGCATATCTTCACAGCAATAAAAACCCCAAGATACTGACCAAATAAGAGCTGAACAAGGATAACAACACTATACATGCCAAGCCAAAGTCCTGAAAATGTATGTTCATGTAACAGTATATAGACTCAACAGGTTATAGTCGATATATGTATATATAAATACATACATGTATGAAATAATAATTGATAAAAAAAAGAGGCCATTAATTTGAAGGAGAAGTGGAAGGGGTACATTGGAAGTTTTGGAAGAAGGAAATTGAAAGGGAAAATGTAATTAAAATAGAATCTCAAAAATAAACCAAAAAGAAAAGCACATGAGTTTCATATGATATCATCAAACTCTACTCTGTTTTTATATCCAAAAGAAATGAAAGCAGGGTCTGTAACTGAGCAGCCACCAGTGTCTATCATCCTCATTGTGGATGCAACATGATCAGCTGCTTCAACTCCTGTCACCTTGACCTCATGCCATTATGGCATGCAACCTTGAACTACAAGTTATTCTGCAACCAGAAACTATAACCCCTTCTCCAGGAGTAGGAGAAGGAGGAGAAAGAGGAAGATGAGGAGGAGGAAGAGGAGGAGGAAGAGGAGGAGGAAGAGGAGGAGGAGAAGTATCTTCATGCATCACCACCCAGCATAAAGGGAAGTATTTTAAAATTAATTAGCAAAGTCAACATAAAATGAACACACATCACACTGAAACTTTCCAAAGACCTTTCTCACATAATTAAAATAATATCTTATTTATGGAGGAAGGTCATTGGTTAATTAATAAAAGAAACTGCTTAGTCCTGATAGGTTAGAATATAGGTGGGTGGAGTAAACAGAATAGAATGCTGGGAGGAAGAGGAAGTGAGCTCAGAAGCGATGCTGCTCCTTTCCAGGGCAGATGCGATGAAGCTCTGACCCAGGATGGACTTCCCAGTAAGAGCACCTCGGTGCTACACACATTAATAGAAATGGGCCAGACAGTGTTTAAATGAATACAGTTTGTGTGTTGTTATTTCGGGGCATAAGCTAGCCAGGCAGCTGAGAGCATGGTGGCAGGAATGCAACCTGCAGCTCCTACTACAGAATGGTGCCCAACTGAATCCACAGAAAGCCTGAGAAAGCTCATGAAAGAATAGAGTAAAGCATGTTTTCTTGGTAGCAGCAATTTCTAGGGTCTGCTCTGCTTGCTACAGGCAAGCAAGTGCTCTAATTTAAGAGAGGCTTCCTGACTCAGCTTTAGCTGCAAAACCCTGCAGCTCTTAAGAGGTCCAGCCACGAAACACTTAAATGGTGTTGATAAAAGCCAGTTGAATGCTTGTTTGTTTTCAGCAGTAGCAGGAAAAAAGTTGTGTTGTTTTAAAATGCTGGCTTTCTGGGCCATCCTGCCAGGGCAAACACTGACTCTTTCAGGAAGATGGTCTGGTCCGACTGAGTGTGGTCTTTGAGCAGAATGCTGCAGCTTACTTGCTAGCAGGAACCTTGAAATGCCATAGACTTGTGGCAATAAACATGGCTACAGGTGGTTCCTCTGCCATGAGGCTGGAAAGCTAAGGAATGGGCTGGGTCTAGCCGGCAAAGCCATGTCTTTAATCTGACCCATATTGCTCAGTAATTTAAAGGCTCGTTTGGTCAGATAAAAAGAGAGATACAGTAAAGAGAGATTAAAAACAAAACAAAAAAGAAAACCTCTAAATGATTTACAGTTTGTTAAAAAATATATGCAGGCTAAAAGTTAAAGTTCTTAAAGTAAAAAACAAAAAAAAAAAGGAAGAAAGAGAGTAGTTGGGTATGGTAGTACACACCTTTAATCCCAACACTTGGGAGGCAGAGATAGACTGACCTCTGTGACTTCAAGGTGTGGTAGCACACGCCTTCAATCCCAATGCCTGGGAGGCAGAGACAAAGGGATCTCTGAGAGGTCAAGTGCAGCCTGGTGTACAGAGTTATTCCAGGACAAAGATATACGAAGAACTTATCTCAAAAAGTAAAAATAAAAATAAATGAAGTAGAGGTTAAAATAAAGCTGCACAAAGATGGAAAATACACAGAGAATCTTGATACTGTATGCTATTATGCTCTGTTTGAATTGTTTGAATGCTGAGGAAAGAGCAACAGATGCTAAAAGATATTTGTTTATAAATGATGCTGAACTAATCCAACATAGATATTTTGAAAATACCTTGACTTCAGAATTTGGATCTAAGGATATGATACTTTGGGAAAGAGTTTCTTCTTTTGTTTTCACAGAGGATGAGACCTTGTGGATTGCTTCTATCCCAATATGGTATGACAGACCACGTTCTCCAGAAGGGTTGCTGTGAACACCTTCAAAAAATTACTTCACTCAACTGCCAACTGAGAGGAATCTAGCACACAGGTTATCCCATAAAAGACCTGAATAACAGCGCCCCCATTCAGCAGGAAGCAGTTTGGAGAGAAATAACTACACCCATATTCCCAAATATTGTTTAGAAATGCTCTTTTACATTTAAAGGGGGATATGGTATAGATATGAATAATTTGCATTGGTATAGATTTTAAGGTCAATTTTGTTATAGGTATATGTATTTCTGATATTGATTAAGGTATTGTGATTGTGTAGTTCATTTAAAAATGTTATGTAGCCAGGCGGTGGTGGCACACGCCTTTAATCCCAG
>NW_004949226.1:678077-683849 GCF_000317375.1 Microtus ochrogaster | reverse complement strand
AGTTTGTGTGTTGTTATTTCAGGGCATAAGCTAGCCAGGCGGCTGGGAGCAGGGTGGCAGGAATGCAACCTACAGCTCATTCAACATCTTATCTTTCAAAAACATTAGTATAATAATTTTTAGCTCTCATGATCATTTTCATAATCACTATGAGAAAAAAAGACTTACTTAGGAGCAGAATAAGTTCTATAAAGTGGTGCTTTCTCTTGTTTACTAAAAACACTTGGCTGGAAATGTGCTTGGGTATTACTTGTGTGAAATGTGCAAAATCCTAGGTATATCTCCAAGATGACAAAAAAAAACCCAAATGCTAATTACTCGATTTGATAGCTGTACATTGTATACATGTACCAAATCATGACAGTGGACCCCACAAATTTTGATAAATATTATTTGTTAATGAGTAATTTAAATTACAGTATCTGAAAAGGCCACTGTAGAATTTAGGACTCTGTTAAAACTACCTAGAAAGGGTTCACAACAATTCCCACTTTCTGCCCAATACAGAACAACAGAGACCATCCAAGGAACTAGAATCCTCCTTCCCTTTTCAATGCACACAGCTCAGATGGGGTCCAGTCCATAAATTTGTGCAGCTCTCCACTATGGTCAAAAAGCTTCTTTTTTATAGTGGGTGGCAGTTAATACAGGCTCCTAAGTAATTATCACCCCTAAACGGAGCATTGATTTTTACTCCTCTCATCTAAGGCTTAGGGAACATTTTGTAAAAAGGCATGGTAATTCAAAGGATGAAAGGAGTGCTATCTGTGTATGATATGGCTTTTTCAAGGGTCTCATTCAAGATTAAACTAATCAAAATGTTAGCATGGTTAGAGAAAGGCCATGGGGTCTTTGCCAATTCTTGATGCTATGCTATAATTTGATGGCTACTGTAGGAAGAAGAGTCATTTCTCTTTGGGCTCCATACCCAGAAATATTCAGGTCACACTCACAGGACTCAAGAGCAGAGAGAGAGATAGATAAAGAGAGAGAGAACATGTAATTCAGAGGGTAATAAATTTAATAAATTGAAGGGAGATCCAAGTAGAGTCAGGGAACAGCGGGTATAGGTGTGAAAATCAATTACTTACATTTATGAAATTCTCAAATAATAAAAAAACTTAAATAAAAATCAATAAAAAACTTAAATACAAAATTAAATGACACAATAATACTTTTGCAATACCATTTGTTACCAAATAGTTATATGCTTTTATGATTAATAGATGGTCCAAAATGAATGATTCTAGAGATGTCAGGGCTATGTATCTGGGTTGGAGCTAGAATACAGTCATGTTCATTGTTTTTCCTGCTCATGATACTTGTACAAAGATTTTAAAATGAGGAAAATCCTGATACCTGGCCTCTCGAGTTTTTCTTTTAAACTAGAAGAGAATGTCTAAGTTTAATGCCCTATACTGAAGAGGAGGTTCATTGGTTTATCCGAAGGAGCCACATTTCCAGGGATAGTGACAGTTTCTACTTGTCTTTTCAGAGCTGACACTAAAATCCCACAAGCAAACTCATTTCTCCCATGACTCACTGGAAATTAATAATAGCTTACTAAACATAAGATCCATTACCTTCGTGTTCTCGAAGGATGAGCTAGTATTTATAGCCGTATATGTGCATGCCGCTTCCAGTGTAATTCATACACCCATTCATCTGCTCAGCACATTTGTTGACCTCTCACAAGCTTGAATTTGTACAAATAATCCTTGAGTGAAATTATATGTCTTAAGATCAAGTTAATTGAAATTGGACTGATTTCTATAGTAACATTTAGCTAATCATTAGCTTAAGAGATACTCTTTGCCAGTGTTTGCAGAAATCAGCAGAAGGAGGACATGAGCATCATTTAGTAGCATGAACATTGTCTTGCCACTTGTTCCTATTTGCTACACATCCCCTAGTCCCATTGAGTTCACTTGAAAAAGACTGTCCCACAGTATCCCTGATGCTGTGTTACCCACACACCTTTCCATGGTGCAGCTGAGAGACTTTTACTTTACAGCCCTTCCCTGCCAAAATTTCCCTCAATTGCAATCACTGTTTCTAATACCAATAGTAATACTTTAGTCTAGCAAACTAGCTGTGTTCATATGGGATGAGTTTATTTTAAAAAGTTTGGCACGACATAACTCCTAAAAGTCCCCTCATAATATTTTCTTTCTATTTCAAATTTATGTACTTATTTCAAAATTTATTATAAAAATTTCAAACACAAAGTATGTAAGATGACCTAAGGGCCCAAAGGCAGTCATTATATAATAGGTAATAGTATTAATTTTTTTTTAATTAGCTTCATCTGTAACCTGATCCTATCACCTATCACTGGCAGCTAACTTAGCATCTCACTTCTGATCAGTGCCTCACACTTCACAATGCACTCAAAACAACATCATGGCACCTCTGAAAATTAGTAATATCTCCAGTTGTCCCCAAACCTCTACTTTATGATTGGTACAATCATGTCTATCCAAATTACCACGGTGTATGCCAAAATCACTACTTAAATGGGAGCTATTTCTGACTAGGTAGAAGTGTGGTGCCACATGGTGGGATGCAGTCCAAGATAAAGACAATGTGAGGCCATTCGATGCTGAAGTCCACTGTCCCAGCTCTTCAGGAACACTGGGCTCAGATTCACATGCTGGGTGATAGTGAGAAAACTTATCAGCCTCTCTGTAATTTCTTCTCCATGAGTAAAAGGTAAGTTGTTTTGATTGTTTAATGACTACACAGTTTATTTGGTTTTTGGAGACAGTAATAAGTACATTTACTGTATTTCTTGTCATTCTTTTCAGTGTGCATGTATGCATGCCTCTGTGTGTGTGTGTGTGTGTGTGTGTGTGTGTGTGTGTGTGTATGTCTTAGGGTATAAAATCTTGACTTAGATGTATGGTCAAATTGAAAGTGATATATGGCAGTCTTTCAACATGAAAGGAAAGGAGATTTCATTGGTAAATTTGAGACTAATGTCTTGAGTAGTTGACATGAACACTCCACCTCTGAGTTTGTTCTATCATGGAAACTCAAAGAGATTTTCTGTTATTCCTATGATGCCTAGCTGTACAATTCACCATGAATTGCTTGAAATAAAGGAAAATTACATTCTTGGAAGTAATGCATGCATGTATGTGTGTGCGTGTATGCATTTGCATGTGTGCATGCATGCGTGTGTGTGTGTGTGTGTGTGTGTGTGTGTGTGTAGTCCAGTGAGGGATGAATGGAGCGAAGGGGCACAGTGATGATCTCAAGATACGACCCCATCTCCAAAAAGATCAGGGACCTTTCCTCCACTGCCAGGCCTGTGGCCGACCCCACACTGACTCCCCCCAGCATTTATTCCTGGTACACTGGAGACCGCATCACTCCAGAAGGGACTCAGAGACAACCGCAGATTATGAGCTGGAACTAAAATTAACATCCTGTAAGCTGCTGTTTGAAAAAAAATAAAATAAAAATAAAAGTGTGACCATTGTCTAATAGTGCATGGATTTCTAGAAGCATATACCCTGAGGTTTATTTGTACAACATCACTAGTGTTCTTTTATTTCAGATACATTATCCCTTCCTGGTGTTTCTATAGGTTCTTTTTTCTGATACTTTGTTTCTGCATCTCAATAAAACATTACCAATACCAGTTTATTTTTCTCATTGCAGTGACATAATTCTTGGCACAAACAACTGAAGGAGGATATATTTATTTTGGCTCAGAATTTTAGAGGGTTAACTTAATTAATGCTCTTCTGGCCCTATGTGCTTAAAAAAAGAAACCTGACATGTCAGTGGAAGTATGAGGAAAAGGAAAGCTGACCAGTTTCTGACAGAGAGGAAGGAGTGTATGGAGGAGGCACAGGCCTTCAGGGACTGAAATAGAAAGTTACTACTTCTGAAAGTCTCTAGAACATTCCCAAATAGTATCACTATCTTGGGACCAAGGCCTCAGTAGTCACAACCAAGTATCTTTAATCTTATTATTCAGAGAATTATATGAAAACTGTGATCTATATTTACATATGTAATTTAAACTTAAAGAAATAATGTTTGTAACTTTACTGGTGGACCAGGGAGGTGTTATGGTAGACAAGAACAGGCACATTACACATGACCCAGCCTTATCCTACGTCATTGGTGTCAAATGTCAACCATAAACTGTCTACCAGTTAGAGATAATAAATGCCATATCTCTGCCAGTGGCCTTGCAATGGAGAATTCAAGTTGAAGTTTTCAAGACATGTGATTAAACATATAACAGAAATTTCATCAAATACAGATTTACCATTATTTAGAAATACATCGTGCTTATGAGAATCATTTTGTTTTTTGAAATACTCCATCTAGTAATTAAAACTGAATTGCTCTCTCTTATGTTCATATAATTCTCTTGATGAGAAGCTGTACTTACAAAGATAACACATCCTAGGATCAGAGAGAGAATAGCGACGTAAGAGTTGTGGTTCCTACAAATACCTCTGTCAGTGGTACTCACATTTTTTTTACAGACTCAGCACAAACATAAACTGTTGAAAATATTAGGGCTGAGAATTCATGAGTAAAACTAAATCCTTATGTTCTTGTCTGTCGATTCTATTGGGAGTGGAATGCTACTTTCAGTTTGAAAATTACTTCATGAGAAAAACCAGTTTCAAGTTTCTATCATTATTCTTAACAGAACCTTTCCTGTGAGACACTTCTATCTGTGGTAGTGGAATGTATATGTCCCGTGGTTGTATTTTAACTTACATTGGTGTTAGAGTAAGACATTAGTGAACTAACAAGAAAACGCAAGCAGCCCCTTACATCATCACTATAAATCTCATTCCTCCATCGTTCCCTCCTTTCCTTTCTGACATGTGGTATAGAGAGTATACAGATACAACAAACATTTGAAAATTGATAAGTGAGGAAAGAAATTAAATGGTAAGAGGAGAAATAGTGTCATAGTGGCTACAAATTGAAACTTTAAAGACTCTTGCAGTACAGATGTTACCTGGCTATGTTAATGTGAGCAAAGTTTTATAAATATATTTTTAAACTTAAAAGCATTCTACTCAGCTGCATTTTTTCTTCCAATAGAAATAAAAGAATTACTTATATATACTCTTGTTATCACTCAAAAAATTCAATAAAGTAAATGTGAGGATGAGCTTCAAGTTTGCTTATTTGTTAATGTGGAAAAATATCTATTATATAAGTCTTCTCAACCTCTCAAAATGCACATAAATTTTAAAAAGGAAATAACTGCAAATATCATTAAAATACTTTAAATAATAGTCTGAGTTAAATTTATAACTGGGTTATACTTTTATGCTTTTATAAAAGTATCTTACCGAACCTTTCTGAATATGATATTGATTTTCTATCACTAGATTTCTTTATCAAAGTGCTTTTGTTTGCCCTGGGTTTGAACCTGCTTCGATGTAAACAACAGTATGCAAGAACTTCTGCAGTCTCGAGATGATCCCCATTTGCTTTTCTCTTATAAAGTAACTCGCAGTTCTATATTCATTAATAATTGTGTTTCTTCATCTTTGGGGAAAATACAAGTCCATACAACGGAAAGGCAAAGCATTAGGTAATGGAATTCATCTGGCAGCTTCAAGCACTTATTCAGTGTCTAATCATTGGGCAAATATTCCAAAATGTGACATGCTATATGGTCATGGAAAGCTGTGGATGAGTTCAAATCCACTAACTTAACGTAATCTCCTCAAGGAGAACAAACAACCCTCGTGATGAAGCAACTACAGTGATGAGAAGATTTGT
>NW_004949226.1:653729-676755 GCF_000317375.1 Microtus ochrogaster | reverse complement strand
AATGCTAATTAACCCAATTAAAAAATGGGGCACTGAACTGAACAGAGAATTCTCAACAGAAGAAGTTCAAATGGCCAAAAGACACTTAAGGTCAAAAGGAGTCTTATAATCTCATGCTGGTAGCAAGAATGATCTTTGTTCTTAGTGGATTTTTAGACAGAAAACTAGAGCTAAATATATACAAAAATGTCATCTCAATGTAAATGCTAAATGCTAAAATGATGCTATAGGCACGGAAGGATTCTTACAAAAAACAAAACCTAAACTGCTCAAGATGGGATCTACAGGAGTTACTCAGTCTCCTTTTAGAAACCGAAGTTTCTTAGGTCCAGCAAAAACTGCCCTTGCTTTAACTGTTTGTGTGTTCATGTGATGGTGTGCTGGGTTTTATTCAGGAGAAGCAAGAATTCACTTTGTAGTGTAGAAAGCGTTAGCATTTACAAGCTCAGTGCTGCCTTGTCTCATGAAACATGTTATTAACTACTAATCCGTGCAACACCCCTTGTTAAATGGGTCATTATTATTATCTTCTCTTTCCAGCTGAGGAAACACACCAAGAGAGGTCACAGAGTGAGTCAGGGCCAGGATTAGCAATGAAAAGCACCCAGTTATCCATGCTTTCCTTGGTCCACGCGGCCACGTTAAATGGGTGAGATGGCCTGCCTCGATACCCACAAAGAGTGGGAGCTGGCCCAGAGCTTGTATAACCCAAGTTCTCATAAAGGCAGCCTGTGTAGTCCTGGCCGTGCGCTGCACACAAGTTACCCTAAATTTGAATTGGTGGAGCCCTCACTAATATTCTTGACTGTGATCCTAGACGTTGCCCTTACTGTTCCTCACCTCAGGTCACCATCACTGAAGAAACCCTGACAGTTTGCCTGTGGTTTGCTCTACTCTGAACCCATTTCTGAGGAAAGAAAGGTAAATAGCACAGAGGGGACTTTACAACTGGGAGTTATATTTCTGGAGAGGCTGAAATCTGTGTTCATTCTCTTGAAAAAACTAGAGGCAATTCATAATCTTTGGGTTTTTCTTGTCTAAATGTTTGAGTAAAAGTGAATGTCTGAGTAACAAAATTGTGCTGAAATTCCAGGTGTCAACTAAGTGACGGATTACAGATGTCTTATAATGGGTTTAGTGCCACGCCAATAGACGGTGGCATCATGGGGTTTATGAACTATTTGCATCTGAAAGGATTTCACTGTAGAAAGCATTTAAATCTTAAAGTATAGTGAGATCAAGAGAAGGAAAATAGTACAGGGAGTGATTAAAAGAATGTTTATGAACATAGGATAGCAGATGATAAAGCTGGACTTGACTAGGGCTATGTGGCTTTCACTGTTTCTCGAATGCAGAAGACATGAGCTAGCAGCAATAGTTCTTAGAAACTGGTTTTACTTTAGTGAACCTAGTACCAGTCTGAAACAAAGACACTCAATTAAAGTGGCAAAAGAAGTCTGACCTATTTCTGAAATAACCTATCAACATTATATATTGTATAATGAACTTACGGGAGTTGATAAAAGTTATAAAATGTTTTTGCTTCGTACAAGTCAGATTTTCTTTAATTTAGACGAAATGAAAAAGCATTCCCTAGGGTAAAGAATAATAATAAAATATACCAAAGTTGGCAGAAAAATAAATATAAATTCAGATTAACTTGATGTCTACAAAGCAATTGAATATATATTTAACTATAAATAAATAAAAGCCTCACAGTAAAAATCCTTTGTTTTATTTTTACTTCATTGCTTAACTTGCACAAGCATTGAGGAGGAAATATGATTCCACAAAGCCACCTCTAGCAAGCAGGAAAAGACATGATCCCATTGCTCTTCATGGATCCAGTGCATCTCTCATTCTGAAATTTTAAAGCAAGATAAAGAAAATAAAAATTATGTTTTCCCCCAGAAACATCCTTGAAATTCATTTTTACTTTTACTATCACTTACATGTTTTATTTATTTTTGTGGCCCTTGATGCGTAATGCCTAGAATATTGAATATACTTATCCACAATATAAAAAAAAGCTATGATTAATTTGGAACTAGAAGTAAAAATGAGTGAGCTTTGCATTCTCTTATATGACTCATGTTATTTGGCCATAATTCCATACTTTCCAATCACCAAAAAGGTAACCTCTTTTGGCCTACTTTGGAAATTTATTATTTTCCCCTCACACATATGTATGCATTATAGGCTAAGATCAGCATATGAGGTAGAATGTGATGAGTGTGTTCTGAATTAGGATCACTCATGTAATGCACATACTAAGTCTAGTAGTTTTCCTACAAGTTTTATTTTTAACAAAAGAATGATATTCCATTTTTCATATGCACAATATTTTCATTATTGATTCATTTGCTTATGGATTAAAAACTCTTTAACAACTATTAACAAATAAAATTGTAAGATATATAATATTGCACCAGGCCATGTTTATTTTAGATTGTTAGTAAAAGTGTACCATTCAAAAGTAATCCGTGTAAATCAACATGATGAGAAACAGAACAAAACAAAGCAAAAAGGCAGACTCATACCCATACATGACAGGGGTGCATTTGTTTAAGATTATCATGACAACACTCAGCAGATTAGGAACACAAGAGGATGGTCTCAATCTAATAAAATACATATATAAAAATTATATATAAGTTATCTTATTTAATAATATCAGAAACATCCCACCAAGTTTGGAAATAAGAACAGGATGTCCCATATTACTGTTCTATCCAGCTGTTCTTCTGAATGCCATGGCTAATGTAGCTCTGTGAAGACAGTTTAAAAGTAATTTAAAAAAACTGTAGTAAAGTAAACATTGGATGGGAGCTTTAATATGTAGGAAAGAAGCAAAATATACAAATGATAGAAAGAAAAAAAACTAGTGAGATGGACAGGAAGAATGGGAGGGAAGGAGACAAGAAGAGATAGAAGGAGGGAGAGGGGAGAGTGAGAGCTAGGGAGCACATTTAAACAGGTCACAATTTTAAGTAAAAATTCTCAGCATTATTGGTCATGAAGCTAAAACTGACAATATAACACCATTCTACATGCTCTAGAAAAGCTGAGAGCAAGAACTACCTGTCAAAATGCTTATCAACTAGATAGCCAAGGGACAAAACAAACTAATACCACAACACAGTAATCAGACAGGATATTGAAAGTCTGTGCATAAAAACACTGAAAAAAATACCACAAAGCAGTTGACAACATCGATATTTGAAGTTATGGACACTGGGAAAAACTCCTATTTTCCTATTCATGGTAATATAATAAATATAACTTTATAATATTAATATGATAGACTATTTCTTAGTGATGAAAATAAATAATTTGTATAAAAGAAACAAGACAAATAAATGTCACAGACACAGAATTGAATGAAAGAAACTATATACTAAAGCAAAGATAGAGATTACACCTGGACAGGTATCTAAGATAGGCAAGCATGTATCTATAGATGTATCTCATCAGACTTCAGTGATAAAAGCCAAATGAATAGAAGGAAGAAGAGAATCATAATGATTAGAATAGAGAAAACTCGTAGTAATACTACCCACCTTCACCAGATGGTATCTATAAAAGCTTAATATATAAAAATAATATGGATACTTAGAATTTTACATCTGTGATGATTTATTATATATCATACATCAATAGAAAATTAAAGGTGGCGTTAACTTCAAATAAAGGATATCTAGCATTTCTCTTCTTTGTGATTGCATGGTAAGGACTTTAAGGTTAATAACTGTATCTATGAAGATCAAAATAAAGCTAGGGGAATAGCATTGCTTAATGATTCTATAAGAATCCAGTGACAGATCTTCAATTTTTATTACACAAAGATGAGTATTTTCTTTCTTTTTTTTATTGAGAAAAGGAAAGAAAAAGTTTCAGCCTCCTCCCAGCCTCCCATTTTCCTCCCCCTCCTCCCACCCCTCTTCCCCCTCCCCCCACTCCTCTCCCCCTCCCTCTCCAGTCCAAAGAGCGGTCAGGGTTCCCTGCCCTGTGGAAAGTCCAAGGTCCTCCCCCCTCCGTTCATGTCTAGGAAGGTGAACATCCAAATTGGCTAGGCTCCCATAGCCTTTGCTGGAGAGGCTGTGGAGGAAGGGGTACACTCACCCATTGTTGGTGGGAATGCAATCTTGTGCAACCGGTTTGGATATCAGTGTTTCGGTTTCTCAGGAAATTCGGGATCAACCTACCCCTAGACCCAGCAATACCACTCTTGGGAATATACCCAAGAGATGCCCGATCATATGACAAAAGCATTTGTTCAACTATGTTCATAGCAGTATTATTTGTAATACCAGAACCTGGAAACAACCTAGATGCCCTTCAATGGAAGAATGGATGAAGAAAGTGTGGAATATATACACATTAGAGTACTACGCTGTGGTAAAAAACAATAACTTCTCGAATTTTGCATGCAAATGGATGGAAATAGAAAACACTATCCTGAGTGAGGTAACCCACACCCAAAAAAGATGAACAGGGGATGTACTCACTCATAGTTGGTTTCTAGACATAAATAAGGGTCACGGAGTCTACCATCGCTGAACCTAAAGAAGCTAAATAAGAAGGTGAACCCAAGGAAAAACATATAGTTATCCTCTTGGCTATGGGAAGTAGACAAAGATGAGTATTTTCACCCAGGACATTATTTAGTAATTCTAGTGATTTTAGTCAAGATGAAGAATCTTTTTTTTGTAGAGAGGTAACCTAGGCAGTCATTTCAGAAATAGATTCCCAAGTCATTGAGATGACTTCAGCCAACAAATCACCGCTCTTACAAAAAGAAACCCAAAGCACACGTTTCTCTTGCCATGACCCAAGTTCAAAATGTCCACTGTCTCTGTCGTAAAGCTCCAGGGAGTTTTATTCCCCTCTTGGTACAGTACATCAGTCAGACCCCTTCATGCCAGCTGGTTACTGTAAAAGCCAAGTGCAAAAGGGAAACAGCAAATTATAAAGCCACCAGTGTTGCCTTCTCCTTAAACACCCTGCCCTGTTATCAAATATCCCGCTGCTCCTCTGTCCAGAACCCTCACCTTGGATTGGTGACCCTGAATTTTACTCTCCAAC
Organism: Microtus ochrogaster; assembly: GCF_000317375.1. Taxonomy (NCBI): domain Eukaryota; kingdom Metazoa; phylum Chordata; class Mammalia; order Rodentia; family Cricetidae; genus Microtus; species Microtus ochrogaster. The sequence continues at coordinate 671,670 of NW_004949226.1, read as the reverse complement.
ACTGTGTCTTATAATAATAAAATAAACCATGTTTCTAAATCTACCCCTAAATCAAGCACAGATACTCTGTAGCTTTGCATACTCTTAGCCATGTCCTGAGCTAACTCCATCATGGTCACCGGTTATTAATATCTTTCCAGCTAATCACTGTCTCTGAGGTCACTCGCCAGACAATTCGACACCTTAGCACATCAAGTCACTCTATTTTAATCTTTGGCCCATCTGACTCTTTTACCAATGTTAGCATGAAAGACAGGCAGGCATGTTTCAGTTGGGGCAGCATCATAGCCTGTCCTGCTTTGAAAAACACAGGGTACAGAACATACATTTATTCTTTTATCTCAAGAGCTGGGATTAGAGCATAAAACTTTTCATTCAGCTAAACATTTGATACTATAAAAGCAAGATGTGCAGCTGGATTCTCTGTATTTATACATCAGATGAGTATATAAAACCCAATAGATATTATCCCATATATTAGCAACAATTAAATGATGCATAAAAAGAACTGAAGAGGATAAAAATTACACTCTTCAAGATTAACACAAATAAAGATATGAAGATAAGAACATTTATGATGTATTTGAACCTAACAAGCAGGAAGTACTGACAAACAGAAAATCTGCTTCTCTCACACTTACATGCATCTTGCATTTCATGTTTACTTCATAAATTTCACGTTAATATGTTAATAAAGCTTATATTGATGTAGCTTTTAAGTATGTGAACATATAATTTATATATTTTAGTGGATGCTTAGCATATTATGATCAATGATTTACTGATAGGGTACATAAATTTTTTTGTGATTAGTAACTTAGATTACTACTATTTGATAGCACAATACTCAGCAGGATACATACTACTGCACATGTATGTCTCTTGCACACATGTATACATACATACTTAAATGTACATCTAAATTTATTCTTTGTTAACTACAAAACTGAAATAACCTCCTAAAGTTATCCCTCAAATACATAAAGCTAAGGACTTTAAGAGAGCTCAGATGTTTAAAGAGTCTATGAGGCTGTTGATATTTGTGGAACATTTAATACACATATCTCTTCACACCAATTGCATTTATAGAATATGGGAACATGCACGTGTTTTGGAGTCTCAAGGGGATCCTTTATCAAAAAGTTGTACTTTTTCTCTATAATAATTTTTGTATTATGTTTGCCTTTATTCCTTGGTCAAAATAAGGATTGTTGGATATAACAATTGACATTACCTAATTCTTTAGCAGTTTTGAGATTTTTACCACTGGGAGTCCATGAGTTAGGTCAAGCACCAACCAACTTTAACTCCACAACACAAGTTTTCTGGATTCAGTCAGTTCTGCCAAATACACTAGACTTATTTTAGAAAAGCAACATGAGTCAACTTGTACTCTGTCTTTCAAGGACTGGATAAATTCATATATACAGCATTGATCAGTATATTTCAATTAAATATATCACACTGGCCTTATTTCATGAATAACTATAAGTATACACAGTTTTGACTACTGTCAAACTAAAATGTTTCTTACTCTAAGAACAGTAGAATAAGAAAATGACTATCAACATATTGTCTCCTACATCTACTCATAATTTTATCTTACTTTTGTCTACCACTCAGGCTCCTGGTCTGGCCCTATGCCTCATTTGTAAGCTATAAATATGCTAGACTCCACTAGTCCCTACTGAATCTCTTCCAAATTTCTTCTGGGATAACCTTCTACTGAAAAATATCAGAAAGTTGAAAAAAGATCAAAATAGTTTCCAGACATAATTTATTTCTTGAAAATTGTATCTGTATCTACACAGATGTGGTTTACTGGAAAAAAGAAGCAATGATTTTACGAAATATTCATCACACTGGTGTACATCTAGAAGATTCAAGGGAGCTTTTCAGCCAAGGACTAATATTTCCTTTTTGATTTGGAAGAATCAAAATGTTATATAAAATATTTTTTGTTTTCTGAAAATAGAATGGTTTGTTAAAATTGTTTTTGACAGGTCTAAGGAAGCATGAACTATATTTTTAAAGGAAAAATGGCAGAGGAAATTCACTTGTTAGGGATCTCACGAAACAAATTGGGAAGTAGACTAATAACTTAGTTTATTGCAGGTGCTCCTGGGGTCAACATCTGGATTGGATAGTGAAGGAAAATGTACTATGGGATTTGATGCAAAAGAACAAGAGGATATTCTAGAATATTCTAGAGCTGAAATGGGTTTTAGAGTTTGCATAATTACAGTAAACAGGGTCTTTGCTTTCAATTATTATCATTAATAATCTTAGAAAAACTGGCATTTTTCTATGGCAGCAGTTCTCAACCTGCAAGTTGCAACCCCTCTGAGAATCAAATAACCCTTTCACAGGGGTAGCCTAAGACACTCTGCATACCAGATATTTATGCTATGATTCATGCTAACAGTAGTAAAATTATAGCTATGAAGTAGCAATGAAAATAATTTTATGTTTGAGGGTCACCATAGCACGAGGAACCATATTGCAGCATTAGGTAGGTTGAGAACCGCTGCTCCAGGACATGTAAGCATGGGAATCTTTGGAGGCTGTGGCATTTTTCACAAAGAATTTGCTGACATAGCTCAGTGCTATCAGCTCTCAGTGACGCCAAAACACCTGTACCTTTGGAAAATGAGTTGTTGAGTTCTTGGATGACGTTTCAGTGGGTCTAGGTATCTTGTGGTGGCATCCATCTCAGGATAAAAGCTTCTGTTGAGAAACATTGCTGCCACTTACCAACTGTGGAAATTTGAATTTGTTGTTTACCTATACTTTATTCTTCATCTATAAACAAAGCCACAGCACTTGTTATCACAGGTAACAATACATTGCATAGATGTCGAAAGTTTTGCTCTCACATACGGTAAACAACATTTTACTTTTAAAAGCATACTATTCAGATTTTGCCTACTGTTATTATTCAGGAAGTTCGGCTAAAAATGACATGGTCTGTCTTTGAGGCAGTGTTCATTTATACCACAAATACACATGCTTTGTAATGATATAGACAAAATTACAGAGAAAGCAGAGAAGAAATTTGGTTAGGCTATATTTTATTTATTTACTCTATCCTCCATGTATTCACTTAAGATGCTTGCTATTGTAAACTCACTGGACAGACACTGCTGCCCTTAGAACATGTATGGCAGGTTGCATTTGAACACAGGGGGTAGATGCTGACTTTGTTTGACCTTAAAGCCCTAATCCAAGTCTAGTGGCAGGATTACTGTGCAAGGACCAGCCCAGAAGAACATCTCAAATAAATATTATCAGGACCTGGGTTCTTCAAACAAGTTCCACAGCCCACTGATAGTTCAAATGATATAATATATAATTTTCTTCCTTCCTTTGTTCCTCCCTTGCTTGCTCCCTCCCTCCTTCTCTCCCTCTTTTTTTCTTTCTTACTGAGACAGTCTTGCTATATAGCTCTAGCTGTCCTGGAACTCATTATGCAGATTATGCAGTTTACACTAGCAAACTCATAAAGATTCCTTGCTTTTGCTTCCTGATTGCTGGGATTAAAAGTGTATGCCAGCATGCCTGGTTAATTTCTTAAAAAAAAAAATACATTGAACAAAAGCCATGCATTGTAACACCTGCATCTACATTACCCTCTAAGTACAGTTCGCATGCCTCTGTACTGTAAGTGAGCCAGGCAAGGCCCTGGAGATTGAAGGAACACACGAGAGATCTGGGTCTTTCAAAAGGAGATCAGCAGCTGAATGCCCTTTATTCAGCCTTGGGGAAATGCTAAATACCTAGCTGCTGCACAAGAAATTCTCCCCTGGCAGGTAGGAAATTGCCACAACCAAAACAGGGTAAACAATGCCCTCCAGCTAATCACCAGGCAGGGCAGAGGGAGCACAGGAACAAACAGAAAGTTTTAGCTGGCCTACCAGAAACTGTCCTCAAGTTGAAACCCAAAAGCAGGGGGAGACCTGGGCCCTACAATGCATACCTGTATAGTTCATAACACAAAATTCACCATTGTTTCACAGTTATTTGCATATTTAGTACAAACCAGCTTTCTGTGGTATGTGTGCCAAAGTAAGTACAACAGGGATGGAGGTGACATGGAGTACACCTAACACAGCCCCTGCCATAGCTCTGGAATTGGTCACATTTTCTTTACTTTCTATTCATAAAAGTAATGGACCAGATACTATGCTAAATCCTCATCTTGTTAGGGCTATCCTGACAAAAAAGCATTTTCTCCCTCTTTAAAAAGTAGAAATAGATATGAAGAAAAGTGTTCTACTAAAAATGTCTATTAGTAGAGTGATTTGCTAGCATGCATAGAGCCCCAGGTTTGATGACATGTGCATACAGCACTCTCAGGGAGAAGGTGGGAGAAGCAGAAGTCCAAGGTTGTTCTTGGCTACATAGTGAGTGTGAGGCTAGCCTGGGATACTGCAACTATGAAAGATATAAGAAGGATAGGATTGAAACTTTGCTTGTAGATAACCATACCAAGTTATAGAAAAACTAATCTGACGGCAGAAATTGGAACATATTCTAAAAATATACAATTGACTCAACTTTAAAAGCCTTGTCATCAGTATATGAAGAGATGGCTCAGTCAGCAAAATGCTTATTGTATAAGTGTAAGGACCTGTGGTCAGATTCCCATAAAAGCCAGTCATTTCAGTATGCACCAGGAATCCTAGGACTAGTGGGGTAGAGACAGGAATCTCTGGAGTTTTCTGACCATCTAATCTAGCTGAAGGGAGGCTCAGTAAGAGACATTACTTCAAAAAATAACAAAGAAAGAAATAGAGAAAGATGTCCAATGCCAACCTTTGTTCTCATGTGCAGGGGCATAAACTACCCAAACAAGGTATGTGTATGTTTACACAGACACTCTTGTGCATATGCATTAAACATACACATATATATATGTATTTATAAATATAAATTCACACACACTCACATACAAGTCCCACTCCACCCCTGGCAACCATAGAGGAACTCTGGAAAACAAGCTGCAACTACACAGAGAGGATAATGAGAGGACCAAGAGGTAGGCTGTTCCAACAACCCCACTCCATCAATCGGACCTGGCAAGCTACAAGTCCCATTCTGCCCCCAAAGCTTTCTATTCCCTGCAACCTCAGAGAATCCCTGAAGCACAGACTGTGACTACACAGAAAAGACCAAGAGATAAACTTGGAAGCACAGGCTGTGACTGCACAGAGTGAACCAAGAGAGCAGACCAATAGAATGGGACAAGAAAGACCTCAGTGGTCCCCTGAGACACAGAAAGCAACAATACAGAGTAGACCAAGAACAGTTCCCAATAACACAAACAGCCACTGCAAGGATTGGATCAAGAGGTAAAGACACTGCCGGCACTAATTGGGGGAGGAGATGGGTAGGTGCCAATGCAAGAATTTATTCAACAACCTAAAAAACAACATGGTAACACCAGAACCCAGTGGTTATACAACATGAAGACTTGATCATCTTAACCCAAAAGAAGCAGAAGAAAATAATTTTGAGCATAACATTATGAGGGTGATAGAGACATTTAAAGAGGAAGTGAAAAATTCCCTTAAAAATGGAGGAAAAGACAAATAAAAAAATTGGAAGAAATCAATAATCTCTCAAAGAAGCTTAAGAAAACCAAGAAAAAAAAACAATCAAACAGGTAAACAGGTGGAGCAAAAAGTTCAAGACATAGAGACTGAAATAGAGACAATAAAGAAAACACAAACCAAAGGAATTCTGGATATAGAAAATCTGGGTAAATAATTAGAAACTACAGAGGCAAACATAATAACAGAATACATGAGATGGAAGAGAGAATTTCAGGGGTTGAAGATACTATAGAGAAAAGAGACTCATCAGTCAAAGAAAACATTAAACCCACCAAATTCTTAAGACAAAACATCCAGGAAATCTGGGACACCATGAAAAGACGAAACATAAGAATACTGGGGATAGAAGAAGGAGAACACCAGCTCAAAGGCACAGAAAATATATTCAACAAATTCATAGAAGAAAACTTTCCTGACCTAAAGATATCCCTATGAAGGTACAAGAAGCTGACAGAAAACCAAATACACTGGACCAAGAAAAAAAAAAAGTCCCTTCCCATATAATAATCAAAACACAAAACATACAGAATAAAGAAAAAATATTAAGAGCTGCAAGGCTAGGCTAGAAACTAATTTATACATCTCAAATTCCTCATGTGCAAAGCTGGTGCACTTATGAGGATGCTCTAAAGAATGAGAAGCAGGTGAGGCAGTTGTTAGAATATGTTTCTCAGGTCAATATTGTGCCTCCTTGGTACAATTAAAAGAATAATTATTAAGTTGTTGTTTCATTCTAAAATACATTCATTTCCTAATAATTTTGAACACTTAATAATTATAAAGTTTGGAGTCATTCTATGTCACCTAAAAATGAGTCAGATTTCTAACCTTTTTAAAAAGTTGTGCGACATGATAAACACTCAACTAAAAAATAACTTTTCTTACACTATTATGAGTTGATCATTACATATCCTACTCATGTTATAATGAATCTTCTAGAGGCTTTTTTGTAGATTTAAAATCTCCTGAAATGGCAAACCATTCTACCATTGCACAAATTCATTATTGTTTCAGTTTTACCAAATATAGGTTATGTATGTTTAAAACCATTTCAATTCCCTTAAGTCCTTGACCTATAGCCTATGGGGGAGTGAAGAAAAAGTTATAAACCAGAAAAGTCTACAAGTTTGATTTGATTCAAACCTACACATGTAAATATCTAAATACTTAAAACTGATACTCTTTGTGTAAATGCTTTGGTGTATGTAGGGTCTATCTGTTCTTATACTCTCATTGTAAAAAATTAGAAAGCATACAAAAAAAGATTGACAAGCAAGATTTATTAAAGTGAAGGTAGGTACAGTAACCTAGACACGGGTTATTGCTCCATCCAACAGCAGGTCTGTCCTGAGAGTGAGGGGTTCTCACCTTTCTAGCCCACTCTTGTCATTGTGTCTTAGGTTCCACATTAGTGGCTAACATATTGCTCTCGCCTATGTTCTTTGAGAACCAGTTTCACTACTTGTTTACTCTTTAATGTGATTGTTACAAGTCTAGTAGCTGATCTTATGATTTCAAATTTCTAAGTCTCTGTACTTTTTACAAACATGTCAGCATTAATTCTCAAATACCACTAACTCTTAGATTTACAAGAAGCAATGTAGTATATGAATCTGCTTAACATTTTTTTCTGCAGTACTTGATTATATAAATGTTGTATGGGTATTTTCTTTGGGAAGGGATACCCTTCTGTGTTGTAGGAGGCTGCTTGTTTGTTCTCAGCTGCTCAGCCCTGAAATAACCACACAGAAACTGTATTAATTAAATTACTTCTTGGCCTATTATCTCTAAGTTCTTATTGGCTAGCTCTTTCATTTTAATTTAATCCATTTCTATTATGTTATATATTACCATAGGGCTTGTGGCCTAAGGCAAGGTTTCAGCTGGTAGCTCATGTCTTTTTCCTCTGGCAGCTACATGGTGTCTCCCCAACTCCACCTTCTTTCTCCCAGCATTCAGTTTAGTTTTCTCCACCTAGCTCTACTCTATCCTACAACAGGCCAAGGCAGATTCTTTATTCATTAACCAATAAAGCAATACATACAGAAGGACTTCCCACACCATTTCCCCCTTTCTGTTTAAATAAAAAGAAACCTTTTAACTTTAACATAGAACATATAACAAAACATATAGCATATGTTACATATGTAATATATAAGTTACATATAACAAAACAGGTATCAAGCAAGAATTAGTTATAATATTTATTTATATCTACTTTATCTTTTAGCATAACTAAGGAAAACTATAACTATATATTCTTCAACTCCATCAAGATTTCAGAAGAATATAATATTAGTTAAGTAAATAGAATATGCATTACAAGCAACTTCCAAAACACTGGATTTGACAGAGATATCTTTCTGCCTGGACAATCGCTTAAAGATTTTTTTGTACCATTGGGGCATCCAGTCTTCAGCCTATAGGCTCATAATATCTGGCAGACTTTTCCGTGAAGCAAAAAATTTGAAGATTTGTTCTGCCTGTCAATGGCAAAGTCTATCTATCTATCTATCTATCTATCTATCTATCTATCTATCTATCTATCTATCTATCCTGCAGAATGTCTGGCAGAGTCTTTCATGTAGCAAGAATCCTGAAGGACCATCTCACCTTTAGGCAAGTTTAGCAGTCACTTCTCTGTGGGTCCTGCATGTCCAGTTTATATAGCCTAGCATCAAGCAGTCTAGGCAAAAGCAGTTTCTTCTAGAAATGGCTAACAAATTCCATGATGAGCCCCTTTGATGTCCATCATTCTCTTGAAGTAGATGGTGTTGTCAGGAGCAGATGTGTCTCATGTTACGAGAAGTTCTAAGTTATTAAAAAAATTTAAATGCAAATATTTTGTATGTCTTTGAAAGGTCTGAAGAATATTTATTCATTTGAAATATATCTTTGTATATCTAGAAAACCTAACTAACATGACTACAAGCTTGACTACTATAGATGACTATCTATCAACCTATATCTTTAATTATATATTACATTTTTAAATGACTTTCACAAACACAATATCTTAATCAAGAGTAAAAATATACATATAACAAAATTAACCTTAAATTTGTATCTACAAACCAAGATCCATACCAGTGCAAAGCTCTATAGCCAATTTGTTGTAGGAGGCTGCTTGTTTTTTCCTGGCTGCTAGGTCCCAATGTTACCACACAAAAACTGTATTAATTAAATCACTGCTTGGACTATTAGCTCTAAATTCTCATTGGATAGCTCTCACATCTTAATTTAACCCACTTCTGTTTTATGATATTTCTGGATCCAAAAGCTCCTCATCTATCCCATGCATGATCACCCCTGACTACCTCACCTAACCCCACCCCACCCACTCCACCTTACTTCTCAGCATGTTATTCATCTTAGTTCTGCTTATGAAACAACACAAACAGCTCAGTCTTCCATTTCCTATGACTGTTTGTTTCCCCTTAGTCTCTTAATCAGCACAAACATGCTATCAAGTATAGGGATTTCTTATGTAAATATGAACTTTTGAAAGCTTTCAATATTCGGCGTAGCTATGTATTCATTGTGAAAAAATACACCAGTAATTGGAAAATTGTGATGCAGGAATCCTTCTCCAATAAATACTATTCTTTTATTTTTCTTTTTAGACGAGATCTCAAGTAGCCCACGCTGGCCGGGAACTGACAGCAAATCTAAGTCTCCTGCGTATATCTTCTGAGGGCTGCTGTATAGGTGTGCACCCCCACACCTGGTTTATATGGTACTGATTCTGTCAAATTCAGGACAACATGTAGCCCAACAAACATTCTAACAGCTATACTACATCCCCATCACCTACAGATATAGTTTTAAATGACTGTTTATTTATGGCATTTTTGGTAGTTCAACAGAATAATGGTTCATGTGGAGCCCTCAGACCAGCAATGTCAGCAGCACACTGGAAAGTTGTCCATGAGCCGAGTACGTTGACTTGTACCCAAAGCCAGACTTAAGAAATGAGACTATTGCAGAATATTGGCTTAGTCTTCATTGCAGCATGATCAAGTTCTGCACAAAAGAAACAATCTGCATGTACTCCTTGCTTTGGTGTAGATAGACAAAAAATGTTACACATCCACTAACAGCAATCTTAAATGTTGAGTGGAAAAAAACTAGCAATTATTTAGTAAAACATGCCACAGCTTCTCCTGAAAATATTTATAAACTTAAGCTTTCTTGCCTTACAGGCAATGATGGTAATAATCAACATGGCCTCAGACTCCAGGAAAAGTATAAAGGTGTCTAGGGGATCCAATGATAATTATCTTTGCTTTAATTGTTCCATAAATGGCTCTAATTAGTAGGTAGACAGAGGAAAGCTAAGGAGAACACTGTGTTTGCTTAATTATCTTTCCTGGCATCCACTTACTTAGCTTAATTTTCCACTTGGAAATGGTGAAGTCTTGAGTGTGTTCTGAAAGCCAGGAAAAAAACGTTTACATGGCCTACATAAGTCACAGGTAAATTCCAGTATGTGTATGAGAGTCGTAACTTCAGACACAGGATTATCTTTAAGGGTTTCTAAATAAGCAAAGCTGCATGGTAATCACAGTCAAGACAGCAGCAGTGTTTTTACTCAGCTTAGAAACTATTAACAAACTGAAAGAGTCCTACTCTTCATTTTATATACTGATATAATATTGAAATTACAATTTCAATAGAACTGCTACATTTTGGTAGCTGAATCTGTAACATGCTCTGCTTGTCCTGCATGGGCTATAGATGAGATATTAAGAACCTTTAGAAAGATTTTCTGTGTGTGCACTTCCACTACAACTGTACACACGTCAACAGATAGCACAGGCTGTTTCAACCCATGAAAACAAGAATTTGAACCTAAAAGAGAACTCACGAACAAATATGAATTCATCTGAAAAATACTTGTTTGCACTCATTTTGTGTTTCTGATGATTTTATTTTTTGCATAATTGCTAGGTTAGTGTGAGTCATGGCTAAACATTACAGAGACAAGAAAGTCTAAAAGCCATGACTTCCAATGAGCATAGTGGTAATTGCTAAAGAAACCATGTGGTCACCAGAAAAACACAGAAGGGAGGAAAGACCAGTGCATATAGCCTAGTTCCTGCATTTACTCTGGCCTGAATTGATCCAAAGTCAACCCAAGATACCAGCTTTAGAGTGTTTATATAACCTAACTGGATATAGTTCAAAATGCAATTTCCAGTTGTTCTACCTGTGACAAGTTATTTTTTCCCTTTGAACAACATCTTCATCTGTAAAATGATTATTAAAATGCCATCCCTATGGAAGATTAGTAAAGAGTAAATATGGTGTTTATTACTGAAGGACAGGATGCCTGCCAGAAACCCTTTGCTCCTATGTTTAGTTCTGCTTGGCTGAGAGGTCCCTCAAGTAGTGAGTGATCTGTGTCCAAGAGGTATTTGATTAGGAAGATTCTTATTTTATTCTTGTTTTGTAGAAAAGCAAGGTTGTTTATTGTAACTGCACACAAAACTGTCTGTTTCTCTCGCGCACTCTGTACAATCCCTGCACATAGTACAATGGTAGAACAGTAGATATTGCTTAATATGGAGAAACTGTACTTGCAGTGATGCTGATAAAGGTGTCAGGAAGAAATGTTAATGATATAGAGATCCCCATCTTACCCTCAAGCTGATCTGAAGGAAGCGAAGAGACCGCATTTGCTCCTCTGACAGGGACCTGTTAGGTACTATTTGATAAAGAGATGTACACTTATCTCATCTAGCAAGTCAAGTTTCTAAATTAAATCAATAATAAAAAAAAAAGAAATCTCAACCTGGCCAGGCAGTGGTGGCACACATATTTAATTTCAGCACTCGGGAGGCAGAGGCAGGCGGATCTCTGTGAGTTCAAGGCCCGCCTGGTCTACAAGAGCTGGGGAAAAAAAAAAGGGAAATCTCAACCTGACAGAATTCCAATCATGGTAGAAATACATAATGAAACATTTGGTCATAATTCATGCTGTTGACCTCATAAACCCAGGGACAGTCTGATAGGAGAAAGTAAAATATATTTTAAAGAAAAATGTTCACAGTTAAAAATTCTTATTGACTGTGTTTTATTTATTTATTTTTTTCGGTGATAAGGGACACTAACACAAATCTCTGGTATGATTTATCTTTAAAATGTTCCAAAAACCTAGGCAGACAAGGAAAGAGTTTGGAAGGCTCTTGTGAATATGTGCTTCTTTGTGAGAAACGTTCAAAGCACCTAGATCTTCCATAGCAAGGAAATGGTACACACCATGTCACTGCAGACAAGTGACGTATCTTCTGTCATCAAATGCTTTTCTCTCCTGAAAGAAGATTAGTAAAAGCAATAGAGCCTCTTTGTAATGTCACAGAAGAATGCTTGTTTTAAGAACTGTGTTCTTCTAAAGTTGCCTTCCATCAGGATAATATCATTTATATGAACATACAGAGTCTGGAGAGCAGGGTGACATAATGTTTCTTAGACTTGAGCAATTTTTGAGAGAAGAGTATAATTTTTTGCTTCCGCAACTGCTTTTGATTGACAAAATGTGATGAGTGACAAGAAGTTTGCTTCAGTTTGAAAGCCTTAAAAGAATTTCTGGGTTTTAAAAAAAAAAAAAAATCGTAGCTGAAATAGCTTGGAGGAGAGAGTTGCAAACTTTAAACATTTCGGTTCTACTTCCTGCTGGTGAGTTCAGATGCTGACATTTGGACATAGCCTTGAACACAATGTGGCTGAAGCATAATTCTTTACAAGAATGCACGTGCTGCAAAATGAAGACCACCAGAGTTCTGTGCGAATCTTATGCTCTACCTGCTCTCCCTCTCGCTTTCTTAATGGCTGCCTTACTAACCCCTGGCTATCCAGTTCCTGGACATCTTCCCTAGCTACCCGCTCTGAGCTTCAAATGGATATTTTCTCCTCTCAATGAGTGTAGTACTGTACTTTTTCTGTTGAAGACTGACATAAGAAGGATTTTTAAAATTCTGGATAAAAAACTACTGGGTGACTTTTCCTGAGGAGGTGTGAGCAAAAACCTGTTCAGTCAAACAGGGCTTTGGTGACATACTGAAGAAATTGTTCACATCCAGCTTCCTGAGCTGGTGAGTTTATAGGAGCCATTTACCAGAGTATGGATAAAGAGTTACTCACTAGAGCATAGTGGACTCCAAGACAGATGCACCAGTGAAAAGTCTGTACCAATGTGGGTGACAGTTCATGAGAACTGCATGCCTAGAATAACAAAGCCAGCAGAGAGTCTCCCCCATCCCCACCCCTCCCCAGGACCTGCTGCTGTTTGCATAACATTAGGAGAAGAATTGTTTATCCTGTGAGATTCAGAAACTTAATACCTGTAACTTTTATTTACTTCTGGAAACTTCTGAGTCTCACTTACTTTCTGAGTCTTAAGGTGGGAATGATTCCCTTCAAGGCAATAGCTATGAACAGAAAGAAAATATGTAAACAACTGATATGAGCAGGAAAAGATGCTAAAAAACCATTACCCAAAGTAAATGTAAATGTTATTCATACTTACAAGCAAAGTTAACATTTAAATAGTAAACAGAAAAAATTCTTATTGTTAGACTCTAACTTGAGTCACAGGAACCTTTATTCATGATTAACAGAAATACTAAATAGTACAACCTGCATTAAAACACCTCTATAATTTTTGCAACTGTTGAACACAGTTTACCATAAAACTGAAGTATACCATTCCTAGGCATCTCCTAAAGAGAGCCAAGTAGATAGACCACAGTGTCTTGAACACAAGCTTTAAGAAGCTTCTTCCTGCTGTGACAAACTATAAACAACCCAAATGTCTGTCAGCAGGTGAATGAATAAAGCAAACATGTTGTGTATTCCAGTGGAATGACATTGGGGGCAGAGGGTACTAGTGACTCATGGCTGTGAAGGATGCATTCACTTGTCAACTTCAATGAATCGTGAATTTTACATAGGTATGCTGTATTCTGTTTCATATGTGCCTTAATGAGATTGAAATCTATTCAATTTAAAGTAAAAAGAAAAACATTTCTGAGCCGGGCGATGGTGGCGCACGCCTTTAATCCCAGCACTCGGGAGGCAGAGACAGGTGGATCTCTGTGAGTTCGAGACCAGCCTGGTCTACAGAGCGAGTTCCAGGACAGGCTCCAAAGCCACAGAGAAACCCTGTCTCGAAAAAAAAAAAAAAAAAAAAAAAAAAAAAAAAAAAAAAAAAAACATTTCTAGAGTTTTTAAATCCTTCCCCTAAAACAGCAGTGTGAAATGAATAGCCCACTATAGCTTTAGAGTTCCAAGATTCTTCAGCTGCTACATCAGTCAAAGAGTAGGCACTGGGAATATATCTAGGTCAAGTGATTTTTCAAACTGTGAGAGAAGAAATCTCATAATTCGAAGTCTTTGCTCAATAAATCATGCCTAACTGTTGATTTTGAATCCTACTGCCTCACCAGGCTTCAATTCCACTTAACTTCACCCACCACTTTTTTCTAAAACAGACAATTTGGTATGTCTAACTTTCCCTACCAGTATGACATCAGGAAACTGCAACCTCTTATTATTAGCAAACTACAAGAAACAAAGATCTCAGAAGCATATCTGTGGTGGTCCAACAAAATCCTTTGATATTTAAAATACTACCCAGATGAGATCAAAATTACACATATAAAATTTCTTGTGCCACTGTGCTTGAGAGTCCTGCACAGTAATGGTTTCTGTAATTCATAAAGCTCTTCAACACTGAAAAGCTTCCTCTTTCACACCATTGGATATGGCTAATACACTGTATAAAAAGTTTTGAGACATTCTTATACATGGAAGAAAGGAATGTTGTTGTAAGAGCTGCGGGCTTGCTTTTTGTCCCCCCCAGCTCCTGCACTGCTAGCTTTACCCCAGAAATAACAACGCACAAACTTTTAAACACTTTTAAACACTGCTTAGCCCATTAGTTCCAGCCTCTTATTGGCTAGCTCTTACATATTGATCTAACCCATTTCTAATATTCTGTGTGGCACCACTAGGTGCGCTTACCGGGAAAGATTCAGCATGTCCCACCTGGCGGCTTGCTTCATCGCATCTGGCCCAGAGAGGGGAAGCATAGTATCTGTCTGAGGTGTCTTACCTCACTTCCTCTTCCTCCCAGAATTCTGTTCTGTTTACTCCACCCACCTATGTTCTAACCTATGAGGGCCAAGCAGTTTCTTTATTATAATTAACCAATGACCTTCCTCCATCAGAATGTAAACTTGTTAAATCATTTAAGAAGTTAAGGCGCTATTATGGTTTAAGTGAGAACAGACCCCATAAGCTTATGTTTGAACACTTGGTCTCTAGTGGGTAGAACCCCTTGGGTGTTAGTAAGGTGTCCCCTTGTTGGCAGAGGTGAGTCACTGAGGGTAAGCTTTAAAGGTTTCAAAAGACTCTTGTGTTGACTGAGGTTTCTGTCCTGCCTGGTTCCACAGCCGTTCAACCCCAAAGAAACACACAGAGGCCTATATTAAATATAAGCAGGTTGGCCTATTAGTTCAGGCTTCTTATTAACTCTCACATTGTACTTTAACCCATAATTCTTGTCTGTGTTAGCCACGAGACTTCATACCTTTTATCAGCAAGGCAGTCTCATCTTGCTTCCTCTGTATCTGGATTACAACAGCAGACTGACCCTTTCCTCTTCTCAGAATTCTCTTGTCCTGGTTGCCCTGCCTATACTTCCTGCTTGGTCACACCACCTTCACTTCCTGCCTGGTTACTGGCGAATCAGCATTTTATTAAAATACACAAATGACAGGGTACAAGACCATTGTCCACAGCACTCCCCTTCCTTTTTAAAAACAAGAAGTCTGATCTAATCTTAGTTTTTAGCTTTGTTCCTCACCATTATCTATAACAACTTCTAACCAACACTCTAAATAAAGGCAAATATCCATAATCTATTTATTGGGTATGTGAGAATACTTTTGCAGGTTACTTCCTGCTGAATGGGGGCACTGATAATCTTATGGGGACCTAAAGAAACTTTTATCTTATATTCAACTTCTGAAAGGAATATTCTGTGAGAGTTGATCATCTCAGCCAGCAGTCTTGAGTCTGTTCTGGAAGTAGAACTCAGATATCTGGGCCATCTGCTCCTATTGGAGATTTCTCAGGGGGTCTTCCTTGATCAAACCTAATTTTTCTTAGCCCAGAATGAATCCACAGCCTCTCATTTCCTGTGGAAACAAAAACAAAACCTCTTCTTCAAAGTAACATATATTTTGACTTCAATTTTGAATTCAATGCATTTTCCAAAATACATATGTTGGATTTAAAATCAAATGTCTTTTCGCAGCTGCTATTCCTTCCTCAGAAGTCATACAACTCAAAGACAACACAATAACATACAGTATCCAGATTCTCTGTGTATTTTCCATATTTACATGGCTTTATTTTAAACTTGATTTATTTTTAATTTTTGTTATTTGAGACAGGATTTCTCTGTGTATCTTTGGCTGCACTGGAACTCACTCTGTAAACCAGGATGTCCTTGGACTCACAAAGATCTGCCTCCTTCTGCCTCCCAAGTGCTGGAATTAAAGGTGTGTGCCACCACATGGAACTTCTCTCTCTCTCTCTCTCTCTCTCTCTCTCTCTTTTTCTTCTTTAAGGGCTTTATTCTTTTGCTTTTCTATCCCAAGCCTACATATATTTTTAAACACGCTGTAAACCATTTAGAGGTTTTCTTATTTTTGAATCTATCTTTACTGTATGTCTCCTTTTCTGACCATGTGAGTCTTTAATTTGCTAAGCGATATGGCTAGGATTAAAGCTATGGTTTTGACAGATGGATCCACCCATTCCTTAGCTTTCTGAAAGTCTAGCCTCATGGCAGATGTATCAGCTGAAGGCATGTTCATTGGCACAACTCTGGAGTTTCAAGGTCCCTGCCACCACTAAAAAACATGCAGTCAGCTATTCATCAACACCATCTAAGTGTTACATAGTTGGGCCTCTTAAAAGAGCTGCAAGGTTATTGCAACTAAAGCTGAGTCAGGAAATCTCTCTTAAATGAGACATGCTTGCCTCTAGCAAACAGAGCCTTCCTGAGAAAATGGTGCTACCAGAAAACCGTGTTTAACTCTGTTCTTTTGTGTCTAGAATTACTTCCCAAACTCTCTTGGGTTTTACGTGGATTTAGCTGTCAGCCTTGGTGCCATTTGCTGACTGAGATTTCTGTCAACACTCTTGTAATTCCCAGTGTGTTTTTTTTGCCTCCTATTTGGGTTAGAGGTGTGAGTTTTCAATTGTTCCCCCTCCATCATTATAGGATCTAGTCCTCTGCAAACATAAGCCCAACTAACTGCTTTTTATTTTTGCTAAATTCCTTGGTTATGAATTTTATCACATTACCAGAAAAGTACCTAAGATTGGCCCATAATGATAAAGTACTTTACACCTGCATGTCTACTCAAAAGAAGGTGGCATCTTGAAAATAAAAGTTTAAAAGCTTCCTTCATACTGGCCAGAACTGAGACAACCCAATGATGATCCAGAAATAGTGGACACATTTATAAATTAAGACTTGACAAGGCAATTGCACCCATAAATAGCAAACATGGAACAGAAAATTGGTGCCTAATTTTATTCTTCCTGGATAACACAGACTTAGTTCTTTATTCAAGTAATTTAGGCTTACATAGGGTAGTGGTACTATTGTTGGGTGTATGACTACCCCATGTGGTGACTAATTTTAGCAAGGAATTTCTCAGTATTATGTAGTATTAAGTAGCATAATGCAATCAATAATACAAATGATTAAGGTAACAGAAAAAAGAAAATAGGTGGGACTTAGCCAGGAAAAGTAGGAGAGAATAGGCATGCCACTAGGCCTCTGACAGAAAGGCTATTGTTCAAATAGCAGCTTCTTAACTATTTGACTTGGAAAGACTTTGGAAAAGAAACTGTTTCATTGTGATCCAAACACAAACCAAATTCAAAAAGAAGAGATAATGTTGTAATTCTGTCTTTTAAACTACCATGTGTTTTGTAAATTTAAACACATTCTTAAGAAATAAAGTACAAATTGGTAAACCTTGACTGTTTTAGTCAGAAATTGTTATATCAAATCTTTCTAGAGTAGATGAGATTATGGTGCTAAATCTACCTCCGAGATGAAATCTTCGGAAAGTGTCTCTTTAATTTTCCTATTTGAAGAAATAAAAAAATCCAAGACCATCAAACATCATCTAAATTTTAACACATTAATTGCTGACTAAACACTCAAAGTTACCCATACTTCAATACTATTGAAGCTGCTAATTGAACAATAGCCTTTCTGTCTTAGTCTAGTGGGAAGA
>NW_004949226.1:648492-653471 GCF_000317375.1 Microtus ochrogaster | reverse complement strand
GGACAATGAGGACTACTGAGAACTCAAGAACAATGGCAATGGGTTTTTGACCCTCTTTTACTTTTCTTGGCTGAGCTCCACCTGTTCTTTCCTTTCTCTAACCTTCAGATATGCACCATTGATTTCATTAATCTACCTAATGGTATATGACACTATTTGATTAGTAGATCCAAAATCAATTTATTTCCCCGATTTCTCTCAACTAATGTTATTGTTTTCCACACTACATAACATGAGATGACCTCTTTTCTCCTTTCAAAAGCTCCCCGTCAAATGAAACTGTGTGTCTCACAATATGATGGAGGCCAGGCTGCAGCACACAGGCAGGGTTATTTTCCAGGCCACATCAGGACCAAGGGATCAAAATCCAAGCAGTCTAGGTGATTTTGAACATTTACTGGCAAAAACTTGGACTCATTGGAGTGGAATTCCACATGCTTGAGAATTGGGCCATTTCTTACTTTTTTGAGTCATTTTCCATGAATTTCCTCCTTCTTTTCTCATTTTTTTCTATGCCTATTTGATGATTTCCTGATTCATATTCAATACAACTCAAGTAAGTTAAAACCCCGAGTTTATTTCTTTGTATCACAACAAAGGCACAAAAATGTTAGGTTTTATGTCAATAACAAGGCTACTCAGCTTAAAAAAGAGTCCGAGGCCTACAACTGTAAAGTTATATGCATCCGCAGATCTGGGTTGGAGAAAAGAAACTTTTATTTTAAATTTGTACTCTAGTTATTTTGACTCAATGAACTAGATTTTTAGGCTTCAATTTGATGATTGATTGTATAGTGGGCCAGTATACACACTATTAATTGTGATAAATGGTAAATCTTTTAAACATGCCAGGTTTCTCAGAAACCATTAATACACAACTGACTTCTCCTAGAAAATAAAATTGAAGAAGAAAAGGCTGTACGTAGAAAAAAAAACAAGAAAATGACTGTCAAAGTTGTTAATGGGGGTGATTAAGACTATAATGAAGCAATTATAGGAGTGATGGTCAGTTAAATTCATGAAATAAAACAAAAAAACTGTGCTATATTACATGTAACATAGAAAGTGCACAGAAACATAGAAAGTAAAAAATTAACATTCAGCATTTTAATTGTCATGCCTTTCTTAGAGATCAGGAATACAGAAATGTAAATGTCAAATTGGAACATGGCAGAGGGTCCAGCCTTCGGCAGGTTATAGAGACGGGAAGGAGATGCAGAGAGGTGAGAACAACACACAGGGCTCCTTTCTGAGAAATAAAAACTTTTCTTCTTCTTAGCATTTCTGTTCATGTTGTATTCTTTCTTTCTTCCCTTCTTCTACCATGATAGTTCCCTTCTTCTGCTTTCCTGATGACTTCCTTCCCACTATTTCCTGATGTCTTCCTTATACATTTTTCTGTGCATTCTCCTTCCATACTACTTTCCCCCTTACAGCTTTAACAGAGCAAAATCTTTCAAGCAATATAAAAATTACATTGTGGCTACATTCTTTTTTTAAGTGAATGATTACAATGAATATAAGGTAAAAAAACATGAATCCCATATCCCTTATGCGTTCAAATATTTTATGTATTAAAGATGAAAAATTATTACCAAGAACTCACATGCAGCCCAACATTTATCTTTTAGACTTTTCATATCAGGAACCTTTCAACCATAACAATTCACATAGGCAGTAGCTTTTATAATTTGCAGAAAACCAGGTTACTAGTTTCACTCTTTATATTTTAGAATCTTATCTAGTTATATTAACCATCTAATTCTTTGATTTCTAGTTACGGGAAGTAATGTGATGGTCGCCAAAAGCCATAAACACATTTCCTAATATCAAAAAGAACTTGAAGAAACTTCTTGGATTTGATTGTTTTTCTTACTCATTAACCTAAACCATCATTTATGTGGCTCCTCGGGAAAAACTCAGTTAAGTCCCAGCTACCTGGTACTTGTTCTTATTTTCTCTCCTCTGCAACCCCTGCATTATACAAGGTGGGGTAATACTATATCCTGACTTTACCTGTATTAACTTTCCTACTAAACTAATCTCTATCATAATTCTTCACTACATTTGTTTTAAAAACCCTTAATCATCAAAATTCTCTTTAAACTAACATTATTATTGTATAAAATTTTTGTTTCAGTTAAACAGTACAGCTTAAGAGGAAAATATCTTCATAACAATGCACAGGTAAAAATGCCCAGTAGACAGGATAGTTCCATGAGATGATCACACTACACTAAAGACAGTGGGGATCTCTCCACATCCATTCACACCATGCCAGATACAAGAGGAAAATGACAGCAGCAAACATGTGAAGGCCCAGCAGTAGCAAGAGACATTCTGGAGCTGAAGCCCTCGAGGCCTTGCCTATCCAAGATTCACCATCAGTTCCTTGCATTCTGGTGGACCAAACTCCTAAATTCAGTGCCACCTGCTGTTGTTCTGACATGGCCACTGGCAGAATATATTTATGAGTGTAGCAAAAATTGTTCAGCAATGAGTAACGAATATGATACAACAAAGTTAAAAATCAGGACATAGCTTTGAGTGCAATATAATCATATACATGCATATGTACATGTATTTTATCATGGCTTATTTCTGTTTTACTTTGAAAACATACTCTATGTTGCTGTTCTTTTTTGAATTAGCATGTTTGTTTTCCTTCACTGTCTCTGGCAATCATTGCAAAGTCTGTAGATATTCAAGTCTCACATATAAAATGGCATGGTGCTTGTATAGAACCTACACATATTCTCTTCTATACTTTAAACTATTTCTAGATCACAAATAGTACTTGTTGTGGTTTAAATGCTATATAAGTACTTACTGTGTTTTGTCTGGAATGTTGACAAGAGGTCTTTATGTCAATATAAGAAGTAAAATAAGATGTAGTATAAATTTCTAGTAAAAGCACAGCATAGGTAAGAGTGTAAGATAGGAGGAGGCATATGCCAGAGAAATATATTGAAACCAAATGGAGAGGAAATTCAATAGGGAATGGAGATTAAACAAAATCATGTAATAGTCTACACCATAGTAACAATAATAACAAATATATAAATACCATAAATTGTCATCATTATAGAATATTCCACATACTGCATAATGGATGCTGACATCATCCACCATGCTGCCAACAAATCCTTCCCTCTAGAATATGAGTCTATTTTTATTCCCAAATGAAAAATGCCCTGCAGCTTATTAGTACTTCAAACTAAAGTTCCTAATTTGTAACTATGATCCTTGAGACTTTTTTTTCTACAGAACTAATTTTCTAGGACTACATTCTATTTTTACATTTTCATCTGAATTTAAGAATCCTCAGAAAAAAAATTGTCACTATTTGATATATGTGGCATCTTGTTAGGACACCTTGTTCTAGGGTTACATTTATATGCTCACACTCAGAACTTATGACTCAGAACAAATGGCCATACTCACAGGGTGTTTATTAAAAATCACTAGGGGCACCCCCTGAAGACTGAACATTGCTGATAAGACTTTGCCAATGGAGGTTAAGGAGCTGGGCACAGAAATAAATATCAACCAGAAAAATGAAAGATTCACTGGAGACTTGGAAAGACCTGGCATACTCCAAGGATCCTAGAAAGATAAAGGTATATTCACAGTTATGCACATGCCCCATTGTATGTAACATTTGGAAGAAATACCTATGAAAACTGTAGTGTGCCTCCTGTGAGGAAAGTTGGGGACTCTGCCTTCACAGTAAGTCAAGTGGAAATAGCTCAAAATGTACAGTGGACACTCAATAAACTCAAAGTTGCCTTTGCTTCAGAAACTATGAGCAAAAATCAATAGAATTACATATACAAAATACTGATTAAAATATATTAACCAAAGTTCTGTGTATCCACCAACATTACATGTAAAACAGAAGTGAACTGACACTAAGAAGCTTGCAGAAAAATAAAAATTTATCTTCCTTGAACTTGTTCTACCATAAATGCTACAGAATGTTCTTCAGACTTACATGAAATGAGTTTTGGCAGTAATTAAATCTACATGAAGATGGAACAACACTAGCAAGTGCAGACCTGGAGATTGATGTAAAAACAGCAAAGGGTGTGATTTTTACCCTACATAACTTGAAGTAAAAAGATAACTTCAAGAAATAATGGTTAGAAGTTTCTCAGTTTCAGAAAGTTCCATTTATTAATTGTTTCTCTCAGTGTCTGTGCTGCTGGGGTTCTATTTAGGAAGTGGTCTGTGCCAATGTGTTCAATTGTACTTCCCAATTTCTCTTCTATGAGGCTCAGTGTGGCTGACTTTATGTTGAGGTCTTTGATCCATTTAGATTTGAGTTTTGTGCATGAAAATAGATATGGATCTATTTGTATTCCTCTACATGTTGACATCTAGGTTTGTCAGCACCATTTATTAAATATGATTTCTTTTTTGCATTTTATACTTTTTGCTTATTTGTCAAAAATCAGGTGTTTGTAGGTGAGTAGATTAATAAAGCTATGGCTTTATTAGTTCAGTTTGTAATTTCTGCAATATTATCAGTGTGGTGGAGAGGAGGAATGGAGAAAAGTTTTCTTCATATTTGTTTTCTGAAATATTTTGAAGTGGTGAAGATGTAATGTTTATGAATAAAATTCTTAATATTCCTTTAATATCAAGCTATGATAAACATGAACTAGATTATTTTAAGATATTTAAGATAAATGATTTTAAAATATTTTAAGAATATGTTCTTAATATTCCCTTAATATCAAGTCATGATAAATATGAACTACATTATTTTAAGATATGAATATTTTTTAAAATTCTGGTATTGTAAAATTTTCTATTATATAACTTTCAGCTTCTCATTTTTGTTTTTTTAAAACAAATTATTTTGTGTTTTGATTATTATATGGATGAAGAAAGTATGGAATATATACATATTAGAGTACTACTCAGCAGTAAAAAACAAGGACTTCTTGAATTTTGCATGCAAATGGATGGAAATA
>NW_004949226.1:646569-648052 GCF_000317375.1 Microtus ochrogaster | reverse complement strand
TAGGCAGTTTAGATGCTCACCTTACTAGACCTGGATGGAGGTGGGTGGTCCTTGGACTTCCCACAGGGCAGAGAACCCTGATTGCTCTTTGGGCTGATGAGGGAGGGAGACTTGATTGGGGGAGGGGGAGGGAAATGGGAGGCGGTGGCAGGGAAGAGACAGAAATCTTTAATAAATAAATAAATTAATTAATTAATTAAAAAATAAATAAAGCAAATTATTTATTTTTATGTGTATTGGTGTTTTGCCTTCATGTATGTCTTGTGTGGGTGTCAGAAACCCTGAATTGGAGTTACAGAGAGTTGCAAGCTGCCATATGAGTGCTGGGAATTGAACCTGTGTCCTCTAAAAGAGCAGCCAGTACTCTTAACTTTTGAGCCATCTCTGCAACCCCGAGAGAGAAATCTTAATTCTTTAGAAACAAGAAAATAACCTATAGGAAGAAATTGCTTTGTTAAATAAAGAGAAAGATCTAAACCAAAAACTAAATCTTCTTTAAAAAAGAAAAAGAATCAGAGAAAAGAGAAAAGTACATATTTTTAGTCAAAACATGTAAAGTATAAGAAAATGACAAGTAAATCAGTGAATCAAATTTTAATTATTTGGGATGATCATGAAACTTGGTAAATTTTTATCTGGGAAAACTAAGGAAAAAATGAGATGACTCTTGGAATGAAAGAAAGACTTCTTTGATGAGCTTTCAGAACTAAGAAAGCACTAGAAGAAAATGTTGCTAGCATCCGTGTTTAAATAAAACAAGCCCACCCCCGGAGAAACAAATGACCAGAACTAGCTTTAAAAGAAACAGAAACTCTGCCTGTATTTAGAAGAGAAATATGATTCAGTTGGTATTCAACACTTTCTCTACAAATGAATATTTATAACTTTCCAGGCCTACATGCTTTTGCAATTCTATCAACTACTTGAAAAACTATCAGCATAATTCACAGACTCATTCACAGAATCAAAAGGAAGGAGCATGTTTATATTAGGTCTTTGCTATTAGTATTAGTCTGATACAAAAAAACCATTAAAAATGAAAAGAAAAACAGACTGTCCCTGAAGAAAAGGCAACAGCTTGACTTAATATGGAGCTCAGTGGCTGTCTGCACCTCCCCATATTAAATTCCAGCCTTTCTCCCTCCTCTTTCTTTCCCCCACCCCATCTCTTTGCACACACACTGAAGACAAGGAAATGATAGAAAAACAACTCCTGAAAAACAACTAACGATTAAATTACAAGTAAGATTTATTCTAGGAAATTCCTATCACCTTAATACATTAGAATCTAATAGTACTACTACATTAACAACAAAATAAAGGTACAACATGAGCAATTGCAACATTTCAAAAAAGCACACTAAAAAGCAAAACTCCCTGTTACAGTAAATAAACAGAGAAGTAAATGAGACATTGTGTTTCTTATTATGCATTGTAACCTAAGCCTTTTAATGGCATGTATGGGTATTGGTGTGTGTGTGTG
>NW_004949226.1:634338-646214 GCF_000317375.1 Microtus ochrogaster | reverse complement strand
TGATTCACCAAAGTAGAAAGGGGAATAAAAAGGAAGAGTTAGTTCTTAAGGAAAGAGAGACAAGGTAGGGTAGGGAGGGGAGTAGTGGGATATATATTTCAGGTCACCCAGCCAGGTGCTATTCAGTAAGAAGAAAGGACAAGCAAGAGTAGACAGTGGGGATGGAGAAGACAGTAGGGGAAAATGAGGAATAAGATGATAAAATGTGTCAATGTTTGACAGTATCATAATGAAGTTCACTACTTCGTATGCTAGTTCAAATGAAGTTTTCTTTGAGTCTAATTGCTAAAGAACAAGTGTTTTTAGGTCCTGGTTCTCTGGCCCACTTCTTCTGTCGGAGTATGGTCCAATGGCTGGGTATATTATCACACTAATAGGAACATTGGTTAGAGATATTTAGTTCGAGTACTGTGTAGCCTATGTGAAGAAAGCCCCAGCAATTACAAAATTTTCTAAGAAGTTACTAAAAATCAAAAGTTGATCAGGTCCAGGCTAACTCTTATGAGCCCTCAAAAGTGTTTAAAAGCTGATGACTGCACAGGAAAAAATTAAGACTTTTCTTTCTCAATTCAAAATATCGCAGATTTTTGCCACATACAGAAGTTATCAAAATGGGGAAGGAACAGAACGTGTTAGGAAGGATTTTTTGTACAGTTAACTAGCAACAAGTGGATATTTTTCTGGATTTTATATTTCCTTTTGCTTTTTTGGGAATTTGACAGTTTTGTGTTTTTATTCTAAGTAAGAGTCACTTTTGTACTTTTCTTGGCACTTACTATCGTGTCTCTTGTGCCTTATTTAAGAAAATCAAATAGCAATAGCTTTACCCTCTTAAATTATAAGTTTGTCCTCAACTAGCATATAAAAGTATTCAGTAACATGAGCTATTTTATTGGATAAATTATTCATTAATATTTTTATGCTAAGTATCTAGGTCAGTCTACCGTGTTTTAGGTGCCACATACACAAGATTAGTCTCACAGCCATAAAAATGGAAACAACTGGTTCTATGGTTTTCAAAACTGAATACTTCATAATGTCATTTTACTTTCAGAAAATTATTTGTGGTTAATAACAAAGATAAGGGGCTTCATTAGGAGCCCTGAGGTCAAAAAAGGAAACTCAACATATGCCATCTTTGTTGGATGCACAAAACAGGCCAGTGTTCTGAAGTCTTCCCTGTCAGGCTAGTGTTCTATAGATGACTCTGCTTCAATATTTACTTATTTATTTATTTTTCAAGACAGGTTTCTCTGTGCAACAGTCTTAGCAGTCCTGGAACTAGCTCTTGTAGACCAGACTGGCCTCGAATTCACAAAGATCCACCTGCCTCTGTCCCCCAAGTGCTGGGAATAAAGGTGTGCACCACTACCACCTGATCTGTTTCAATATTTAAAATATCTCACAATATAGTTATGAAATAGGCTGCCAATATCT
Source organism: Microtus ochrogaster (assembly GCF_000317375.1). Lineage (NCBI taxonomy): Eukaryota > Metazoa > Chordata > Mammalia > Rodentia > Cricetidae > Microtus > Microtus ochrogaster. Next base: position 644,777 of record NW_004949226.1, on the reverse strand, counting down.
TGTTCTCATGAACTCCAAACAACTGTTTGAAAAAATTTATCAAGTAAGCTAAATAACAAAAGCAAGATTCTTCTATTTATTTACCTATTTTGTAAATTTTCTAATTTTAATATTTTTTACTTCTTGGAAAAATGTCACTGCAATATTCTTGAGACTGAAGTACATATAAATATACCTTTTTCCAAAAAAAAGTTTTATTTGGATAGATAAAATATGCTTACATTTCTTTGAGCCATGTCTTGTTTTGGTCGGCCTGCTATCATTTGTTGTAATCAATATTACTGTATTTACCTTAATGGGATCCTTACATTTAGTTATTTTTCATTATGAAAATAGTAAAAGGGAGATTTCTTACAAAACGACACCTCTCTTGTACTGGTACAGTGATGAGTGTCAGGAGAGGTCAGGTTGGAACAAGCATTGAATTCAAATTTTACAAAGACAGAGACAGAAAAAAAAACAGATAAAGAGAGGGAGAGAGAGAAAGATAGAGATACAGAAATAGAGACAGGTAAAAATAGAGGGAGAAAGACAGAGATAGAGACAGACAGAAAGAGAAAGATAGAGGGGGGAGAGAAAAAGAGATAAGAGGACCAAGAATCATAATCTTTGTAATATTACATTCATCACTCAAGGTACAATAATTAACATATAGAAAATGTTTCTGTGCTATGTATAATAGAAACTTTTATCTACCATAAGAAATTATTCTGCTGAGAATGTTCAAAGCTAGTTAGAGCTTTTACTTTACCAAAGACCAATAGAAAAAAAAAACAAAAATTTAGCCAAGCCATCTAGGTTCTCTAATAACTGAGCTTTTAAAATCTGTCTAATAATTTGGGCCATCTATCCATAGAATCATGGTTCATAGTTGTGTGTAAAATCCCACTTCAGGAGAATCATAAATCATACTAAATGAAATGCTTGCTAAATACTAGTTAAAATGTAATTTTCAGAAGCTGGTTGTTATTTTAACAATCACAGACTTGCACTCAAGTGTTTCTGAGAAACAGAGCGAACTGACAAACCTCAAAGTCTTTGGCTGAATTCTGACTTTTTGACAGGCAAGCACAGGTCTTTCAGAGTCTAGGAAAGAACAAAGTATATGGGTTTTTTAAAATATATAGTGGCACAGCCAAAAGACAGGATGAATATAAAAGGAGTAGAGATTGAAAGGGCCAGCACAATAGCTGTTGGGGAAGAAAAAGTGTTCAGTCTAAGCTGTCTAAAATAAGTATTCCCCATATCAATGCAGTAAAGGCTGTCCTCTCTCTCTCTCCTCTCCCTTCCTCCTTTCTTCCCTTCCTTTACCTTTTACAGCACTAAGCTCTAGATATAATTTAACTAATTTTCAAACCTGTCCTAAGAAATTCAAGAAGAAACAAAGTAAGAAGCATAATAAAATTCTAATTGCATAAAAATCAATAAAAAACATGTTGAGGAAAAATTTCATTTCATGAATAATAAAACCAATCTTGTAATTATTAAAAATAGTATTTGGTTCTAATACTAATTTACATTGACAGTTTTAGTTAGTTGGTGAATTTAAATTTTGTCCAAATGTCTATTAAAAATCTAAATTCATTATTTAACAAAATTAGCTAGACTCTAACATAGCAGGATCATTTGATCTACTAGAGCCATATCATTACAAATACTTGAAGGTCCTTGTGTTCTGTCCACCCTCAGAGTCTAGTCATTGTTGTCCCAATGCCGCTGCTATGTGCCAACATCAGTGCCATTGCTCAGTGACCATACAAAAACTCACCAGTCCCAGAACTTGGTGATGAGCCCATCAAACACAGATCTCACTGTGGATCTCGTGACAAACACCAGACCTAGACCCCACATCACTCCAGAATAAACTGGGATCTTTGAATTGCCTGGTAAATATTTGCAAATAATAATTTCAATCATGCTAAATATAAAATATCATACAAAAGTTTAAAGGAATTTAGTTCTTTTTGTTTTTACTTATGTCCTATGTGCATATATGTACTTTTAGGCGTATGTATGCACGTGCCAATACATGGGCATATAAGCCAGAGTAAAACTTTCAGGAGTTGCTTCTCATCTTTTTTTGTATCTGTCTTCATGGTTGATTTCAGGCCATTAGGCTTGGTAGCCAATGACAAGGCAAGCTGAGTCATGTCATTCCCTTCGCCTCCCGAAAGAAAAGTGAATGTGATTCAAAGAAAGCATATAGATAAATAAAGAAATACGATGGAGGAATCAAAAGGGAAATTTATAAGAAAAAAGTGTCACTATTAACAAAAAGACTAAAATAGAAATTTCAGAGTTTAAAGGTATAGAAATGGAAGTAAAAAAGAAATTCAGTAGAGTGCTTCAAATGTAGGCTTGATTGTATTAAACTAAACAAAGGAAAACAAAGTAACCAAAAGCATGAACTTAAACATAAGAGTTTAAAAAATATCTGAATGTTTTAAAAAATAGCTGAAGAAATAAAATGAAAAATTTCAAAAGTGAGAGAGGACAGGACCTATAGAATACAACTTTGGAAATAATATACATGCAACTTTTAGATAAATAGGGGATAAGAAGAGGGACAGAGGTTATTTAAGGAAATCATAATGTAAGGTTCCCAAATCTTGGGAAAGATGTAGACATCTTGGTCTATGAGACTTAAATGGGGTTAAGAAAGATCAAGTCAAAATGAATATTTTAACTAAATTGTAAAAAGGGAAAGCAAAAGGGAACTTGCTGCATACAAAGATATTTAATAAGGCTACCAATGTATTTCTTAACAGAATCTTTGCAGGCGAGATGTGTGTATAATAGTGTGCTAAAAGAAAAATAAAACAAAAGAAAACTACCAGTCAAGATAATAAACCTAACTAAGATGCCCTTTCATAATAAAGGAGAGATAATGATATTTCTGAAAAACTAAAATTTACAAAATCTCCTTATAAGGAATTTTAAAGGAAGTTCTTAAAATTGAGATGAAAGAAACAGTGCAACAACATTAAAACACATGGAAGTATAAACTCAGTGATAAAGACAAATGTGTATTAGAATACAGAATTATTCAATAATAGTATCTTGTAAATTACATTATTTAAATTTAAAATGGTAAAATCAAAAGTATCAAAGTAACTATAGCTGTATTACCATTAGTGTATATGCAACATAGACAGGCTCGAATATAGCATCATAATGCAAAACATGAGTGGAAGAATAAGTGCAGTTTTATGTAATTAAACCAAAGTTCAAAATGGCCTTTTACAGAATATAAAATATATGTTAGTTTCATGGTAACCACGAGGGCATCTAACAGGTACACAATGATAAAGAGAATCAAAGCACATAAACACATTTTTTTTAAAAAAAAAAGTTTGAACATACTTGGGGGAAAACTTCTATACTAGTGAGTTCCTATATGTAATAGTTTGTATATTCCAGAGTCATTGTCCGAAAGGGGTTCTCTGAAACTCTCCCACAAAGATCACAGGCTATTACCAAGGCAATGGTTAGCCTTCACAACCTGATAGTAAGGTCCTTTTTGCTGAAGAGATCACTGACTTATGTCATTAACACAGAAAAGTCAAGCTTTACCTAATGTGAAGCTTTACTCCCACTCCTACTGACTACTGTTCTTGGTACTGAAAGATACTCTGCATACCAGAGAAGAAAGATAATGACCAATATCACCCAGCTATAAACTGTGCTGTCTACAACAACAACCTGCCTGTATTATATCCTAGTGCAATAGTGGTGCAAGTGTTATGGGTGCAACCAACCAGTTTTAAAAACTTGATGTAAGGCTTATTCCATGAGATGAAGCACATAACTGACAGTGCAAAAATGACCAAGAACTTGAGACTAAAATGCTATGGCCTAAAGAAAAAACATGTGTGTGGTGCCATAGTCTCTGAGTTACTATGTGCTTCATTCCTGTTGTGTCTGGATGACACTGTTTCCTTGGAGCCCTTTATCACTCCTGGCTCTTGCAATCATTCCATTTCCTCTCATTCTGCTAATAGAACACAGAAATAAAATGACTCCTAATGACATACTTCCATAATCATATATCATTGTCTCACTGAACCCACATCAGAGAAGCTTCTTGCAATGGATGGGAATTAAAACAGAACAATAACTGGGAAATATGCAGAAAGTGAGAGACTTTGGAGCACTCAGTTCTAAATGGGATATCTTGGTCAAATCCCTACCTCAAGTTTCATAAATCTATTCAGAAGAGGAAGGAGGAAGTGGAAAGATTGTACGAGCCAGAGGTGATAGGTGACTCCAAGGAAAGAGTGTCTTCCAGACACAGCAGGATTGATGTACATATAAACTCAAACAGACAGAGCTTGTGGCAGCATGCACAAGGCATGCACAGGTGCACATCAGTTGGGGTCCCAGTACTAAGAGGGGAAAGTGGACATAACTAACCAAGAAACTGTCTACAGTGAATACCTGTGGCTTTTTTTAATTATTCTTTAAAGAAATGCATTCAGTTTAAATTAGTCCCTGATTTGACATTATGGAAATATCAATCCTATGAACTCAAATGCTTCTAGAATCAAGCAGGCCAAAAAATAATCATGTTTAATTATTTCTGTGCTTCAATAAACTATAGACAACTACAAATACCATTGAGCTTTGAATGAAAGAAGCACTTCCACAAAGACATTCATCCCTAACTTGTGAACTGTGGGATTCAGGTGGGCAATAGCTTACCGTCAGGCTTTGTGTACAAATGTGAATCCAAATACATTGTGCTAGCATTCCAAAATTTGGTTTCAGACTTTTTCACCAGAAAATTTAAAGTTGAAGAAATTTCAGCCTAAAATAATTCCCTGGAATAGAGTTTGGAAAGCAGATTTAGCTGCTAGGAAAAAATGTTCCACGTTGCCAACTGAAACAGAAATGGTTATTTAAAAACAAAAAGCGGATACTTGCAAATGCCCTTTCTGAATTGTACAGCTTAGCACAGCCAAGCAAACCTCCAAATTCTGAATGGATTGTGAAAATAAATTTGTTTCAGTAATGCAGATTGAGCATTATTCTGTGAGATAGACAGTTCAGCAATCTTTTCATTAGAAAATCTATTTCAGCCATTCTTGAATTGCATGAAAATTTCCAGTTTATTTGAAATATGTCCTGGGATGTTGAGACATTTGAATAACACTTTTTTTTTTAAGGGGAGACTACGCTGCCGAATGCAGTATCAGTATTAGGAGCCATCTTCTGCTAGAATTCAAAGGGAATGCCTTGCCACTTTTGGCAAAGGTAGAGCAAGTACTTCCAGCATTCAGCCACAGACTAGAAGCCCAGGTTTGGGGAGCTGGGATGCTGTGAACTAATAAGAAGGGTATTTATTTGTCCATGTTACCCAATACAGAGTTCCTAATTCCCTGTCACTTTTTTAATGATAGGGAAATTTTTATTTTTCACTCTCCATAGGTCTGAAGTCAGAGCCAGTTAGCAGAAGGACCACTAACTGGCATGCATCTTGGAACTGCCCTATCATCCTCCAGACAGTAGGCTGGTGATGGATTTGCACTTCACCATGCTCCTGTGGTAACACTGCCATAAAAAACCCTCAACAGGGTGCTGTAGAATTCTCATGTTTCTGGTCATATGACAATCCTCGTAGAGTAGGATGGCCATAGAAGCGATAGCCTCTCCCCATAGGCCTACCTTGTGCTTCTTTTTACCTAAATATTCATCTGCATCTTCTATAATAAATATGTGTAGAAATATGAGTGGTGGCAGAAAAATAATAGAGCTCAAGGAGGGTTTGTGGGAGCCCTAACTTATGTTTGTGGGTTAGAACTTGTGATTGTTCCCTGCAGTTTATGAAATCTTGTGAGATTGAGTCATAAAAAGATGGGGCCTATCTCTAAGTCCAGGTAAATAGTGTCATTAAAATAAAGTGTAGATAGTCCCTGGTCAATGTCTTTTAGAAGATTGTTATGTGGTAGAAGAATCCATATACATCAATTTTGCCAAATATATTATTATTTAAATACTTTTTAAAGATTGCATTATGATCACACGTATGACTCCCACTTCCCTTTCCTCCATTCAGCTTCTTCAATCACCTTGTTTCTTTCTCTCAAATTCATGACCTCTTTTTCTTTAATTGTTTTACATATAAATATATATATATAGTACTATATACTATACATTCATAAATCAATATACATTACCAAATATATATCACAAACTACATTTTTACAGCTTGCTCATTAATATGGTGTTAGTGGTACACAATTGATCTCAGAGCCAACCACTTGGTATTAGATAGTAAATCAGAGTTCTTATGCCTGGGAATTGTGATCACTTCACTCAGTATTGCCCAGTGGCCTTTGGTTTTTCAGCTGAGATTGCAGTAAGGTCAGAGAATGACTTTGTCTCTTGTAGGAAGAAGAGCATAGAAAATGTTCCCCTACCTCTCAACTTGCCCAAACATTGAGGAAAGCCTACCGACAAGCACAGAAAATGAAAATAGATCCTGGTTTCTGGTCAAGAGGAAGCTGGTCTGTTGCTATTCGGGCACAGGCAGGGAAGGTCTGCATTCTGTGCACAGTGAGCAAATGCAGGTCTCATTTTGGCTGTATGACGCTGCAGAGCAGACACTGCCCTCAGGACAGGAAAAGCTTTTTCTTTTTTTTTTTTTTTCATTTTTCTCATTTCTCCTTCTTCTTCTCTCTTTCTTATTTCTGTTCTCACTCATGGAAGGACAGTGATATCAAGAATGTCCCTTCCAAGGCTCAGAGGCACAGAGAACAGTAAGACAGAAACTGGACAAGGAGACTTACCAAGCCTGCCTGTCCCCAGCCACAGTCCTAGTGCAAACAACTGCTTGAAGGACAAAATGGCAGACCTTCATGTGGCTCGGCAAGCAAAGGTTGATCAGGGACATTGAAAAAAAATATGTATTAGCACTGAATGGCTTCTCTCCACCACCAGAAGCATTTTCATCTTGTGGCTCATCCATGGTGAGTAAATCAACAAAAAATGCCATGCCCAGCTCAACTGCAGACTGGGTTAACACCAAAAACTAAAACCCTGTCTTTAACAAACACTCTTTGGAAATGAAAGAGCAAGCCACAGACTAGGAAAGAATATTTTCTCATTATATATCTGATAAAGGACTTGCTTTCAGATATGAAGGACAATTACATTATAAGAGGTCAAAGATAATCCACTAAAAATGGGCCTCAACCATGGACACTTCATCAACAAACATTATTAATGACTAATAAACACAATATCAATAGCAGAATTAAAAATCCAACTACAATGTAAAACTATGCATTTACAAAGTGGGTTAAATTAAAAAGTGTTGTTAAGGTGGTGAAATTGCTGAAAATGCCTATATTGCTCATAAAAATTTAAAACAAGTTAATTGATTTCGGAAAGCTTGTCATTTTCCTTAAAAAACACATAAGTAATCAGCAAGGCAACCATTCCATTTCCACACATTTCACCATGAAAACCCCAAACAAATGTTTACACTAATTGTGTGCAAATACTCAAAGCAACGGTTTCCTAATAGTATAAGCATGAATCAAACCAAATGTTTATGAAGTAACAGATTGTGGATGGTTCTTATAATGGAATATTGCTCAACAATTATAAGAGAGGAAGTGACATGAATTAATGTGGAGAATTAGGGCCAAGAAAGAAGTACACATTCTCCAAAAGGAAAAGTACACTGAGGGGAAGATCTGATGCACTCAGAGTTTGACTCAAAACAGAAACACCAAACGACTTTTCAGGATGTTGGACACAGTAGGGTTTTTGTTTTGATTTTATCTATTTTGTTTTGACCTTCTCATAGTAGTTTTCATAATGGGTGCCTTTTAACTTAAAGGAGGTTAATGTTATTAAATGCATATAGCACTTTATGCAGCATGTGGCCTTAAGACTTGTGGATAAACTCAGGCAAGGCTCTATTCTCTCTTTCCTGTATTTAAAGGGTAAAGGGAGGATTATATTAAGCATTTAAATAACATAAAAGCAAGAACTGAATAGTGAATACTTCTTGGACTGCTATAATTGAAGACCCTGGTTCTGTATATATCCTCCCAATGTCCCTATATTATAAACCCATGTCACTAGTAGAAATACAATTACATTAAAATCATTATCCCTGCAGTGTTGAGGATCACTATGTGCACCATATAAATAATAAAATCATGAGACTAAACTTGAAGAGGGTTCCTGCATGTTGGTACGAGATTGGCTAGGTCAGGATGACAGACGCCACTGGCTGTTTTAGCAGTAGAGTGAAACTGGAGGCTTCCCAGACAACAGTGGGGATGAGGGAAATGCAATCAGGAAAGCTGCTTTCAGAAAGCCAGACATGAAGAATTCTCCCAGAAGCTGCCACCAGTAACCAGAGCTGACTGAAATACCAAAGGAGCCACAATTCCAAACTTGGAGTTGCTATCAGTGTTCACCCCTGCTGTCTTCAGCCTCAACAAGATGCCCTTCTTGTGCTGACAACCGTGGCTTTCCCTTCTGCTCATGTGTTCATTTCTGGTTGGAGGGATCTAGTGGAAATCCTCCTGGCAGGCTGAATTCCCATTTTTCAACTTCAGCTGCATACAGCTGTGTCTAGTGACAGGAAATGCTGACGTGGTTTTGAGAATTTCAGCAGTATCTGGATCCTTGACATTTTGCCCAGTTTTATTTCCATGTTGTCTGTGATGTAGATCATAACTTTGAAAATAAAATATTTGGTCTTACTGGTTTTCAAAAAGTTGATCAGACCTGGGAGTTTAGATCAAAATATCTGCAATTTTAGTATTTTTACTCAGGATACCAAATATATGTTTGTCTGAACCATTGTAATAAAAATATGACTTCCAATCTGGGCCAGGCTCTGGGTTAAGCAGGTTGTGTGTACCAACTCATTTTGTCTATACATTCATCAAAGGATTCAGGTCTCATGTTCTCCTTTCTTTGGTGGAGATGACCTTATACAAGTTTTGAAAAATTCTTCTGAAGTATTAATTTGGAAATGAAGTGAAGTCTCAGTAATTGAGATGAATAATCTTAAAACACTTTCCCACATGTTCATCCAGTATTCATACTTAGTTAGTTCTGAATATAGAACAAAATTATACATCACCTTATAACCATATCATAGAGAATGGAATAGTTCTGGTGTGGTGGCGTGTGCCCTGTTCCATAAGAGCTAACAAGAAAGGCTCACATGCACTTCATCACCTTATAACCATATCAGAGAGAATTGAATAGTTCTGGTGTGGTGGCGTGTGCCCTGTTCTATAAGAGCTAACAAGAAAGGCTCACATGCACTTCTAGGACATGTCAGTCCTTCTCTGTACTTTTAATACATCGATTCCATTATCATTCCTGCCTTTTAAAGACAGAAAAACTGGAATTAAGAAATAGATTCGCTCTCTCAAAGTCACATATACTGAAAATGCGTGGTTTTGATTTGAGAAACCAGATAGTCTGACTCCAGATATGTTTTATAATAGTTGGTTCTATTATCATTTATCTAAGATCAATTTTGAATTTTTGAAGCCCATCGAATCATTATGAATCCATGCTTGTAATTTCTCCTTGAGTTTGTTTCTGAGCAATGGCAATAAGAAAAGAAAAATCCAACATTAAGGTAACTTGTTACTAGCAAATGTTGCCCTGGGCCTTGTCAAAGGATCAGGGAGTTGCAATTGGAGTTCTAGGTGTCAGCCAATCATAAGGGAATCCTCTGATAGGTCAGTCTCTGCTAGGTCAGTCTTGTTTAGGCAAGGCAACGTGACTACACACACCGGAATGTCTTTTGTTTCTGCTGTGCCTTTACATATTTGCTGCAGCTCTTTCTCTGGCATCTAGCATGGTGTGAGTGGACATGGGGAGATCTCCACTGCCTGTGATATAATGTGTTTATCTCTTGGAAATATCCCGTTCTACTGGTCTTGTTTGCCTGCAGATTGTCAAGAAGATAACCCACTAAGCTGCACTGTCTAATGTGATAATAATGATAGCTTATACAGAGTTTTGATGATACCTTTCACAGCCAGGGTGCAGCTCCTTAGTATATATTTCATACTAGTTTGAAATATGGGATTTGAAAAATGGAATCTCAAAAACCACATCCCTACATGTGCTAGCTACATGAAAACCGTATGTGATATAATGACATAGGAGTAGGGCCTGAAAGTAAAAAGTAGTAAATATGTACCAAGCAAACATTAAATGAACGAAGTATCTACTGTGCCAGATGAAGTATATTTAATAACAAAGGCACCCATCAGAGATACAAGATGTACATCACTTGCAAGTAAATATATCAAGCTGACAGGAAGACAAAGAAGATACCATATGTCATGAAAAACTCTAAAATTTATCAAACTAACTCATATTATCAACTAAATATGTAACATATCAATGCAAAATGCTATTTCAATACATTTTCTTTAAAATGATTTATT
>NW_004949226.1:625798-634238 GCF_000317375.1 Microtus ochrogaster | reverse complement strand
AGTTGTCTGCAGAACCCAGAAGAGGGGACTGAATCCCCTGCAGTTAGAATTAGTTAGCAGCAGCACTCTTTTAAGTCCTGGAAACTGAACTTGGGTCCTCTACAAGAGCAGTCTGTGCTATTAACTGAAAAGGAATTTTTAGGCTTCCACTGTGAGCATAACAATAGAAAATAACTATAAATACATTATTTCCCCACCTGAGATTGATATTTGTTGGTTTGGTTGGTATTTCTGTTTGTTTTATTTTGTTTTGTTTTGAATTTTTTGTTTCGGTGGGGTTTTTTTTTGTTTATTTTTTTTTTTAGTTGTTGCAAAAAAAAAGATTTTCCGCCTCCTCCCTGTTTCCCATTTCCCTCCCCCTCCTCGCACACATCACCTTCTCCCCCTACTCTTCTATCCCTCTCCCCCTCCCCCCCACTTCATTCCCCCTCCCTCTCGAGAATGAAGAGCAGTCCAGATTCCCTGCCCTGCGGGAAGTCCAAGGTCCTCCCACTTCTTTCCAGGACCAGGAAGGTGAGCATCCAAACAGGCTAGGCTCCCACAAAGCCAGTTCATGTATTAGGATCGAAACCTAGAGACAGAGACCCAAATTGTTTTGGTGTTTTTGAGACAAGTCTCGCTATGTAGCCCTTGGCATACTGGAACTTACCATGTTCACCAGAATAGTCTCAAAATCACATAGATCTACATGACTCTGCTTCTGAGTACTGTAGATCTAAAAAACAAACAAAAAAAAAAAAAAAACAACAGAAACAAACAGTACAAACACTGTGAACTGATTCATGCACCAACCAGGAAGTCAGCATTGTCCTGCTCTTCTCCTCTACCCCTCTTTCAAAAAAGTTCCTTCAGACGGTGGAGCAGTTGATCTAGATGGGCCACTCACAGATGAGCACTCCACGTCAATAGAGACTGTGGGTGGGACACCCCAGGACCCGTGGTCTTCCACCCACCCACTAGGTTTACAGAAACAGACATCAAATCCCTCATGTGCAGCAGTCCTCACATCCATCCAGAAAGTTGCTGGTTATCCTCACAAAAGTCATCCCTCTGTTACACCACTGGCTACAACTTGCCAGCAGATCAGTCTTGCAGCATGCAGAGTACAGTGACAGCAGCTTGAGTGGCACCTTCTGGCACTATGTAAGTTACTGAGCATAAGAGCATTTTCTGGTTGTTTGAAGTTGACTTCTCTATGCTCTGCACTTACAGTGAGCGGAATCTTCAGCAATAGGCCTTACCATCTAGTTATGATGGGGAACTCTGAACAATGGCAGCAGCATTTGTTGCTGTAGATGCCTCTTTAGCCTTCCTGACCAGTAACTTGGTAGAGTGGTGTAGTGGTTTGAGTGTGAATATACCCCTTGCTCATGAGAGCATATGTTTCAATGTTTGATCCCCAATCAGAACAACTGTTTAGGAAGAATTAAAAGGTATAAATTTGTTATAGAAGGTGTGTCATTGGGGTAAAGCTTTGAGGTTTCAAAAGACCATGTCTTTTCCAGGTAACTCTTTTTACCCCTTGCTTATGGATCATGTCATAAGCTCTTAGCTACAACCATAGCATTATGTCTGCCTGCCTATTGCCATGGTTCCTGCCATGAGGGTCATGGACTCACCCTTGGAAACTTTAAGTGCCCAATAAACTCTTCTGTAAGTGCCTTCCTTGGTCATGGTGTTTTGTCACAGCAATAGAAGAATAACTTGGACAGGCAATTTCCCACACCTGGCCCTCAGATTTGTATTCAACAACTTGTATTTTTCCAGGGCAGCACTGGCCATCCACTCAGGGTATCTGTTTAAACTCCCTTGAAGCATATATACATATATTCATACATATGCATGTATGCATATAAGTGAATATATGCATATTTATGTACATACATATACATGTACATGACTAGTGGATTTCTGTAAAACTTCTTTATATATTCTTAGTTGTGGCTAAGTGCTCTAGTATCTTCTCTACTCATCTCCCTACACTCACTGAAGCTTTTAACAGAGTTTATATTCTCATCTCCCTTCATGCTACGTGTGTTCTACCATTCCTGCAATTGAAGTTGTTTACTGGTTTCCATGTAGCTTTTTCTTGCAGCCTTCATTTTGGTTAAGCCTCCCACCACATTTCCCCATTCTCCTTCGTGCTTGAACATTTGTTTCCAGTATTCCTCAGCCCCCACCCCCATTTAAATTTTACCTGTATTTTATTATCTCCTCCCTTAAGCCATTCACCTTAGTGTCCCATTTCTACTTTCCTGGCTTCCATATGTTAGTTACTCCAGGTTAAACCACCAAAAACAAAAGATTTGAAGTAGGATCCACATGAGAGAGAGAAAACAAGGCATTTGCCTTTCTGGTCTCAATGATTTCACTCAATATAATCCTCACAGTTCCATCCATTTATCTGCACATTTTATGGTTTCATTTTTTCATACAGCTTACTAAAAACATCTTGTACACATAAGATTTACCATATTTATTTATCATTTGATGAATACAGTGGTGGGTTCCATTTCCTAGCTCTTGTGAACTAAGATACTAATGAACACGGATGCACAAGTGTCTTTGTGGTAGGAGACAATGTCTTTTGGGCATATGCCCAGAAGGGATGTAGTTGGATAGTGTCGTAGTTATATTACCAGGATTTTAAGAAACTTCCAGACTGATTCCTGGAACCACTATAGTTTGTACTCCTATAAATAATATACAAGAACCCCTCTTCTGTGGAGATTCTGTTTGCCATTATCACTCTTGCTTCCTACACTAAGGTATTCCTGTACAGAAAGACCACAGCCATGCCTGGAAATTAAAGGATACACGCTATTTTATGCTGAGCACATCCTTAAAGTCTCCACACATGTATAATAACTAAATGATCGTAAACAGTGGTTCTCAAGCTTCAATGCGGAGTTGCAGTCCGGAAGGCTTAGTAAAATTCAGATGTCTACGTTCTGATGCTATATGCTTGAGTCAGTAGGTACATTAGGCAGGCATAGACAAACAGAACCACAAGTGTGCATAAATCACTGTTTTTCAACCATCCTAATGCTGTGATACTTTAACACAATCTCTCATGTGTGTTGACCCCCATCATAAAATTATTTTTGTTGCTATTTTATAGCTGTAACATTGATACTTTTATGAGTCGCATGTGACTTGGGAGCATGACCCACAGGTTGAAAATTGCTAGTGTAAATGCTTGAAATGGAGATTTATTTCATTGACTTAGTGGAGGGGGCTGGTAGTTCAGCAATGGCCAGGGGCATTATGGAGAGAGAAAGAATCCTGTAGCTGTTTAGTTTCTAAGCTATATGCCTTATCAAGCAACTCCAACACAGAGACCTTGAAGGCCCCTGAAGATTCACTGATAAGGATTCAATGGTAGACTGTAAAAGAGACTGTATTGCTAAGTCAACAGAGGATGATGGCAGCACCACAGAGGCAGTAGATGCACTCACTCAGGAGGAGAGGGATCCAAACAGGCAGCATTGTGCCTTCCTTCTGTTCTTTATATATGGACTGCATACTGGAGGCTTTACCCGCTGTAAGGTAGGACTTCATTCCTTGTTTTTGGTTAATCTTTTCTGGAAACATCCTCTAAGACATAACCATTGTGGTGTTAAATTCTTTCAAATGGACAATGAAGGCTAGACCACACTGTAAATCTGAATGGATCATGAAAATTCTTATCTTCAATAACCTTCCAAGGGAAAACCACTGACATGCTACATCAGGAAGTAATTAGTGGCTGGAAGATGTCACTTTAAATTTATTAATCACCAGATGAGAGTGTCCAGTGTCTCAACTGCCTCTCACATTTAAAAAAAAAAATAGAAAGTAGAAAGAAAAATGTTGCTGTGTGATAATCATCTGTTTCATATAGAATGCCAACAAGTATAGTCATGAGACATTGTTGGCTTACAAGAGTGGGGTTGGATATTGTAGGCAATATTGGGCAAATATGAAGAAAGTAACTTAAAGAGCAATGCAAAAACAAAGAGCATAGTTTAAAAAAATAACAGCCTAGTTATATATTATTGAAATAATAAGATTATAGAAGATTGAGTTAAATGGAAAACTAAACTATAATGTCCAATGTAGAAAAGAGATCAACTCATCCTTTATATAAACCTGGAAATATATATCTAAAATCTTACATTGAATAAAGGTCTATACTTACAAAATGTCCTAAACCCAAGCCCTAGAGATTGTATATTCTGCTTTTTGTTTCTAATTAACTCAAGCCATTAGGTAAGATGTTAATGTTGCTATTCTATGTCTCAGTTTACCTGTAAATCTCCATGGAACTCACTCCCGTGTGCGCAAACGATGAAAGAAATGAACATATCCAAGTTTGATGTAACGAATGCTGAGAATCTACTCAAGGTCTTCATATTTAAATATCATTTTTACTACAGAGGCACAATAACAAGCTTTGGTTTCTGAGAATGTTTATAAAAAGGAAGCGAGATTAAGAAAATAAAGTTATAAATAGAAACAGACTATAAAAATAGCAACTATAAGCAAAAGTGGGGGAAATGTTTTTGAAGGTACACATACTTTCAAGATGATTCAAATGTGGGGGTTTGACAAGTAATCACATATGCATATAAGAAGTTGTCAGAAACATATCGACTAGAGACAACCTTCTCTGGAGCAGTAGCTGGAAACTGTGGGTCTTCTCGCTTGAGCGTCTTCTATGGTTGTGTTTGTTTGACTACTACATCAACGATGTCTTGTTGAACTTCAAACATTTCCTCATTTGTAGTCTACACCTCTTTTGACAAGAAATTTTCATATATCTTGCTGTTGAATTTGTTTATTTATTTTGCAACAAAGCCAACAAAACTTTCAGAAAGTAGTGACAATTTCATGTCCTAGAGAGAGGAAATGTATGACTCTCAATTTTAATTTTTGATCTTTGGTAACCCTATCTGACCTTACATCAGCCAATTTAAGGTAAAAAATTATGTAGTCATAAGTGCATGCCAAGTGGAAATTTTATAAGCTGAGATATGGTTTTGTACTATGACCTCTGACCTGATGAATATTTAGTCACTGATGGTCAATTAATCTTCCAGTTATCTTGTATACGGTGCTATAGTGTTGACATCCCAGGATTAAAATCCTATTTTTACTTTGTCTCTGTGGTTAACTCTATGACAGCATAAGGTGGTTTTTTTAAAGAGAGCTCTCTAGTAGAGTATCTCTCATGTTTATGTAACTCTCTTACTAGACCATCAGTCCTTCAATGTCTCGTACAATATCTAAGTTATGGTTCCAACTTTCATGCAGTTCCTGAAGCAGGATCAGTGTTGAAGGTTCACATGACAATCAGAAGTGGTTAGAGTAAACCACAACACCAGTACAGGAGCTACAGTAGCTATCTTTCCTGCATAGCCTTGCTGTCCTTTAAACTAGCATCATACCTTTGATCCCCATATCATATCATGGAGATTAAGAGATAGAAACTGTAGTTTAATGCATGTCCTCTAGAGTTTACTTTTCCACCCAAGGCCACTAGCCCTTTGATTCCCTTTCCATCTTAAGCAAGGAGAATAACCTAATAGTGAGACTGATGGGCAGTCACATGGCTTATTCTCCCACCATCAGAGCAATTAAACACCAAAATTTTAGCAAGACTTGAGAAAGTACCGCAGATATCCCTGGCTCTAACTCCAACATGCTTAAAGTCCTTAACAATTCCCTTAAACCCTGCTGGCTTGTCTTTTCTGTGCTGTGAAAAGATCTTGGAAGCACTCAGCAGGAGTCTCCAGGGAGTCCTTACCTGAAAGGCAGTCAGAAGGGTCATATCCACATAATTTTGTAAATAAGGGTCTTGAATATCAGCACAAAGAAAGGCACTCAGCCAGGCATAAACCTAAGAGCAATTAAAACTAAATCAGGCTGGGTGATAAATCCTAACATTTATTCAGTTTTTCAGCACTACATGTGAGTTTTTTGGTTTAAACCAAGTAGAGCAGTTCAAAACAAGAAGACTTTCTTTTCCAGCTGTATAAGGTCAGCCTGTGTGACCACCCTACGAACTAACAAAATATAGTTTTGTACAGCAGCACATATCCTATTCTTAGGTTTATACACACATATATGGTAAACTTGCTCAAAATGATTTCCCTTAAAAATGACAAGTTGCTGGAATTTACTCTACCATAATTATGAACATTTAGCTATAAAGATGATTAAATGCATAACATCTCCATTATAAGATAGAGGTAATGAACAGGGCAAAATAATGATTTTTTTAAACTGGGAAAAATAGGAATTTCTTATGAAATTGAAGAACTTACTGTATCAAATTTTAAAGGGAAATCAAATAAATAATTATGGATAATTGGGAGGCTAAAAGGGAAGGATCAAGTGGGGATGGGAAGGGAAGAAGTGATGTAGGAAGAAATATAGACTGAGATGATAAAAATGAAGAGACATTTGAGAGATAGTATAGAAATCTGATACAGAAGAAATTTCCTAAAGCATATACATATATAAAAGTGCTCTAAATTAAATTGCCAAGTAATGGGGGAGACATCGTCCCACCAGAACATCTCTTGTCACCAAAGGAAGCTTCCATTACAGGATTGGCTTATATCAAGTTGTTGTACAAATGGGGCACTATGAGAATCCTCAAAGAACTGAGGCTCCTGCCAAGACCATAAGTTTCTCTCCACAAACTGACAGAAAGGCCCCATTGTTGAAGACAGCAACTGCACAACCAGTGAAGATGAAAACATCCGTTTAGTTGCCTCCATAGAGTCTTTATCCCTATTTTCCAGTATATATGGTACAGGAAGTTACTTTGCATTCTGACAAAAAAGAAACATAAAGACACCAGTTACAAACCTTTGATCTACAATGCTGTCCTGTCTTCAAGATATGCCATAGCAATGGTGGAACAAAGCATTTGGGAGTAACCAACCAATATCTGATTTCACTTAAGGCTCATTCCAGGAGTTGGAACACATAATTGACATTGCTTGGTTGACCAAGAATTAGAGACTAGATAGCCCAGAGGCTTAGGACACAACCAAATACTATTGACTGGTCTAATAAAAGTGAAAATAAAATGATGTTTAATGATATTCTGTTATCCTCTGAGGTTAGTACCTTGCTCACAAAGCATTAGAGAAGCTTTCTTTTATAGCAAATGGAAGCAAATACAGAAAACCTCAATCAGACATTAAGCAGAGAATGAGAGAACTTGGAACACTCAACCCTGAATAGGATGTCTCCATCAAATTCCTCCCCTGTGAACTCAGGGAACCCCACCGGAGGGTAAGTAGAAAGAGTATAAGAGCCAGACGGGATGAAGTATACTAAGAAGATAAGGTCCTCTAAAACAACATGAGCAAAGCTTATATGAACTCATAGAGACTGAGACAGCATACACAGAACATTCAAGGATCTACATCTATATACACAAACACACATATATATGTGTGTGTGTGTGTATACACATATATACACACTATATATGAACACTATATATATGCACACAATATATATGTACACATGTATATGTATATACACATATGTGGGAGGAGACCTCACATTCATTCCAGGCTGCCCAGACTAGAAATAATCACACAAAACTGTATTAATTAAAACACTGTTTGACCAGTCATTTAAGCATATTGCTAGCTAGATCTTCTATCTTAAATTAACACATTTACATTGTTTTTTGTTTTACCAAAAGGCTTATGGTTTACCAGTAATGGTCCCAGGCATCTGTCTCCTCTGGTGAATACATGATATCTCCCTGACTTCACCTGCTTTTTCTAAGTATTCTGTTTAGTTTTCTCACCTAGCTGTATTCTGCCATCTTATTTCCAAGCAGCTTCTTTATTCATTAACCAATAAAAGCAACACATATATAAAAGGACTTCCCACATCATCTCCCCTTTTCTGTCTAAATAAAAAAGGTTTTAACTTTAACATAGTAAAATTACATATGCAAAATTGTTATCAAGCAAGAACTACAATTATAAATTTATATCTATTTTGTCTTTTATCATATTTAAGGAAAGCTATAATTATATCTATCTATTCTTCAACTCCATCAAAGACCCCAGAAGGATATAATACTACCTAAGTTAATAGGAATGGCATTGAAAGCAACTTCCAAAACTGTAGACTTGACAGAAACATCTTGCTGCCTGTATAGTGACCCAAAGTACTTCTGTAACATTGGATCATCCATCTTCAGCCTATAGGCCCATAGTCTCTAGCAGACTTTTCCATGAATAACTATCATTCTGGAATACATCTCTGTACATCTAGAAAACCTAACTAACATGTCTACAAGCTTGACTATTATAGATGATTATCTATTAATCTGGAATTTTTAATTCTACATTACATTTTAAAATGAACTGCCTAAACTTTAAACAAGAACAGAAATATATATAACAAAATTGACCTTAAA
>NW_004949226.1:624493-625472 GCF_000317375.1 Microtus ochrogaster | reverse complement strand
GAGACCTTTTGGGGGAACTTGGTCCATCAAACCATATGCCAGTAAGGAATGTTAAGATATATATTTAGCTTAGTAGTCCCCAGAGTCAAATTTGTCTCTGCAGTCAAAAAATTCAAAGAAAACATAATAATATGTATAATCCATACTCTGTATATTGTATCTTTATGTGGCTTATTTTATTCTATTCCTTTAATATATGGCTGTCTGTACTCTATCTCTTTAAAGACTTTGTTTTTTTTTAAATGATTTACTTCCCTTTCTAACTCTCTATATTCTTTTTCTTCTCTCTCCCAAGCCTATGTACATTTTTTTTTTAACACACAGTATCTTGTTTAGAGGTCTTTATGTCTGAATCTGTCCTGTTGTGTATCTGAAATCCTTTTTTGTCCAGAAACACATCTTAAAAGGCTAAGCAGCATGACTAAGACTAAGGCTGCTTTGCCTTTTGACTCCACAGCGTCCAAAAGGCAGAGGTCCGTTCAGTTCCAGCTGTGCGAGTCATGTTCACAGAGCCATTTTCAGGCACAAAGCAGGTCTATGTTGCCATTAAGCATGTTGTGGCACTCTGCTTACAAACCCCAATCAAGTGCTTGGTCCCTGAAAGAGACAGAGCTCTTTCTGCAACTAGCATGAACCAGGAAGCTGCCATTTCGAAAACATGCTAATGTTTTTTGCTGCTAATAATGAATCAGGAAGAACTGTGTTAAAGGAGTTGTGGCAACCCTGTTCGTCTACAGCAAACGGTATATCTGAAAAAATGCGGCTACTAAGAAGTCATGTTTGGCTCCTGTTTTTGTGGGTCTAGATATCCTTTTTTTTTTTTTTTAAGTTTTTTTGTTTAGGTCTTATTTGCATCCATGGCCCATGCAGTGGGCAACGGTGGAAACCACTAGTTCATTCCCAGCCACCCAGACCCGAAATAATCATATAGAAACTGTAAACCGGGCGGTAGTGGCGCACGCCTTTAATCCCAGCACTC
>NW_004949226.1:594441-623958 GCF_000317375.1 Microtus ochrogaster | reverse complement strand
CTGAGAATAGACTTTTAATCTTTTCAAGATTAAAAGAAGCCAAAGGGGAATCTAGGCAAATTTTCCAAGAGGTTAAGTTGAAACAATTGGAAATAAATCAGAAGGTGGAGATGAATAGCAGAAAGGTGGGTTTGCACTGAAACCAGAAACATTTTTATGAAAGTGTGACTCTCCTTTACTACCTCTCTCCTTAAGAACCATGTCTCATGGTTTTCTATACACTATTTCTTGGGCTAACTTTAGAAAATCCTAAATGATGAAGGCTCATAGCAAGGAATTACCCTTGCTTGTCCTTCATTGTTTAATAAGTAAGAACAGTGCACATAATCTATCAGTTAACCCTTTCATTAATTGACATCCTCTGTATTCTTTAAAGAAGACCCTTTTTCTGGTGACTATTTTTTTCCAGGCCAATCTTATTTCAAGATTCAGTTCAAAATTCCATTTTCCCACACTCAATTATTTTCTTGCTCTTATAGTATGTTATCGACATTCTGTTATAATCCTTGGCATAACTTAATTTTCTGAACACCTCCATCTGTGTGTGTGTGTGTGTGTTTGTGTGTGTGTGTGCTGATGAGACTTCATGGAGGGCAAAAATGTCTAAATATCTAGCATGTTAAAATTGTTTGCATGAAACTCCAAGCTGAGCTATAATACGTCATTCATCCACACCAAGCAGCCATTGCTCACTATCACTTACTGGGAAGGTAAAATAATATCAGCTGAAAAGTGCTGGAAATTGATGTTTGCTTAGGAAACTTCTAAGATTGCAAAACCTTTTTTTACAATCAAAGATATTCATTGATTATTTTTAAAATTACCAAAAACTTAAAACATGAGAACATAAATTATTTATCAGAGTATGGGTAAAACAGTTTGGGCATTGTTTTGAAGTCATTATAAATATTTTTGGAAATACGTTTTTGTTGGCATGTGTTAAAAACTGTAGAATATTAAACTGGTTTTGATGTAATTATTTAGTTTATTCTACACATATGCAAACAACCAAGATAGTACCTGAAATATTGTATCTGGAGATGTGTACATGTGTATATATACATATATCCTTAGAATGCCAAAAATAATTAGAAAATGACAGGGAAGTCTAATAATGATATAGTTTCAAATTAGAATATAAATATATATTTATATTCTTTCCTGTTTTATCAATGATGAAACCAAGATTTAATCTACCCAATATTTACAAAGAATTTCTATATGACATTATTCATAGCATTTTGTCACATTTAACACAAAATATAAAGTTCTCTGTCTTCAGAACTTCTGATGAACACAGCACATAAAATACTACCGCATGCCTTGTTCTTTAGTAAGGAACTTCATGCTCTGTTTTATTTATATTCACAACAACATTGAGAATAAAAATGATGGCTCAAAGCAGAAAAGTAATCTGCCTAGAATAGATGCAAGATGTATGAGGGCAAGGTTTCAAGCATCGATTTACCTGATGTTGCAAGCAAGTTTTCCAGTGTGGTTGTGGAAACTCCATCACATTTTTTTTTTCTTCTGTAAAACCTACTTTCAGATATTAATTGAATTCGCAATATTAAAGAACCACTTGTTTTAACTAGAGACTTTTGAAATCTGGGGAGCCATTTATATTATAAAGGTGTGAAATTGATCTTACCTCAGCTCAGTATGACTTACAAAAGAAAGAAGGCAATTGTCTTTCAGAGAAATAGAGTTGCCACCAATGGGAGTCTTTATATCAGCTTTTGGCGTGAGTTCAGCATTCACTGTAAAGCTACTGTACTTGGTTTCTGCTTGTAAGACACACTCATAACTCTATCCTACTCAGGGAGCTTGAACCTGTGGTGCAAAACATATAATAGGGGATTCATTTCGTTGGATTCATTCCTGATTGTCACAGTTAACAAATTATTGATCCTGAGATTTATCAAAGGGACAGGTAACAGCACAAAAGTCATCATTCAATGTTAGTGATGTAAACAGCAAGATTTACTCCAGTCTCAGGAAGCTGCCCTGCCAGTCTGAGGTCTGAGCCAATCATAATAAGCAAAAGTGACCTCATGCCAAGATGCTGGAGTACGAAGCTGAGATTCTTACAAGGTTTCCATTCTATAATGTCATACTAGGCTGCTTTGCTTGTTTTCCCTATGTGAACAAATGATTTATTTTCACATATGAGATATATTAAATTTCGTGGTTGGACTGGATAAGCAGTTGGCTTGAATTGTATGACGTTTATGTTCCGAATATAGGCAAGTTAAAGACCTGTGTGTTGTTCTGAAATATTCTGATTCAGTTTCTGACCTAAAAACATGTTTCGTTGACAATATAGGCTAAGATTTTATGCAGCCTTTTCCACACGTCACAAGAAAATACCTCATTCCTAATTCACCAGCTCAAGTACAGACACATAGGTAAGGCTCAACAGTAACTGTTCTTTATGAAGTTTCAGATTTTGGTGGAAATCATCTGTAAGAAAGACTTTCTAACTAGGAAATACAGAAAGAAAAACGGCCTTCTTTAAATCCTGTTTCTATTAGTAATTTTACCTTACAGGGACTATACTTAGGTTAAGAGCTGATCTGTAGCTTCGGAGATTTCATATTATTTCCATTTAGGTCCTCTAGAAAATTACTACTGCTACTACCACCACACACACACACACACACACACACATACACACATGAACATATTTTTAATCTATGTATGTATGTATGTATATATATGTATGTATGTTTGTATGTATATATGTATTTGTCTATCGGCCTATCTACCTACCTACAATCTGTGTAAACCATACACCCCACACATAATTTTAACAGTAAACTAATTAGATGATAAAATTATAATTCCCTCATTTATAATGTGATATTTTGATCAGAACATTTATTTCCACAGTGAAAAAAATAGACCATTCATAATCAATTAACAAATAAATAAACTTAAGGATTTTTCCTGAATATAAAGATCAAGTAAAGAAGACTGTGTCCTCCTAGGTATACACAAAGGACTCTACACCCTACCCAGAGACACTGGCATATCAGTATTTGTAAATGATTTTTCACAATAAGAAAGGAATGGAATCAGCCTAGATGTTCATCAACAGATGAGAGAATAATGAGATTGTGATGTACGTATACAATGGAAATTTATTCAGCCATAAAGAAAAATAAAAATTTGCAATACCCATAAAACTGAAAATGTTGTATTGAGCGAGGTAATCCAAACCCAGGAATACAAATACTCTATATGCTTTTTTCTCATGTGAGATACTACTATACTCAAACTGATAAAGATGGGTGGAAGGAAATTTGAACAAAAGTAAGGAAGCTAGTAATTGAAGAAAAAGCCTTTAAAGGAGTGGAGTGAGCAAGACAAAAAAGCGAAATAGAAACCAAAATACGGGGCAAAGAGTATAGCAAAGGCAGGACTTTGAGATGGGGGAAAACTGAAGGGAAGAAATCACCCAAAGGAAAATATTTATTAAAAATTTAAATGGGAGCTATCATACTCTAAGCTAATTGTAAAAATATAAATGAATAAACAAATAAAAATGGACAACTCTGAGGGGTGTTATAAGGTAAAATCTATAGAATAAACTTTGATCCACTATAGCATACATCATTCTAATTTCAAGAATTTGTGTTTTGCACACACAGTGAGTAAATGCCGAAATTTAAAAAATTCCTATACTTCAGTTATTGAAAGTTTCAAAATGAAATATTGTTTTTACTACACTTATTTTAGGTATTTACTTACTTTCCAGAAAAGAGTTGAGATGAATTGAAATTCCTATACCATCTATTCCAGAATGGAAGAGTTCTGTGTGGTTAGTGATCTAAACTCAAACTTCAAAGTCTGGTTCCAAGTTAAATATTTAATGATTAGTGTTAGTTTAGCTCTTAAACAGGGCCTCCTAAACTGTATATTACTTGATTGCAGTCATGTTGCTAGAACAATATTTACAAGTGGACTCATTTCAATTCAGTTCAGCAAATATTTATTGAACAGAAACTACATGCCAACCATGATGCTGCTCACTGGAGTGTGAGAGAGCAAAAATGAATCCATCATCTCTGACATCAGAATAAGGCCAATGGCAGGAACTCAGATTTCTTTATACTATCTGACTATGGTTAAAAAAAAAAAAACATTTCAGAATGTTCCCAGCTTAATATGTCTGAAGGGAGGAAATATTAAAGCAGAATATTTTAAATGAAATGACTAGTTATGTATTTTGTTAAAATATTTATTTTTCCAGACAGCCAATAGTAGAGGATAAACATAAAATGTGAAAAAAAAATTACCACTCAAAAGGACCTCAAACTTCAAATGTTCATTTTAAAATGATAGAAAATATAAATGTGATATATAAAATTTTTCTGATTATTTTGGGAATAAAGGAAATAAGTCTTAAATATTAAAAATAAGTAACATAAGAAATAAATTTTCAGTCTGACCATTTGAAGGCAATAGAAATATACAGAACACTAAAAACTGGTTTTAAAATCTGATGAAAGTTATTGGTTATATATGTGGCAAATTCCCCTTAATATTTTGGCTCATTGTCTACAACAGTTATATCTACCAACCTCTGTGTATTATGTATCCTATTTCAGACATTAACAACTTAGAATTTGAAGTATGTTGAGATTATGTTTCATCCTAGTCAGAATGGCTATCATAAAGAAAATAAAGTTGTGAAGAATTCTGACGTGGATGCAGTAGAAAAGGAATCCACATATACTGTTGTTGAGAATGTGAACTCAACAGGCTAGAAAAGAGTATACTGCATAACAGTTACTTTCTCATCACAGTGACAAAATACCTTACAGAAGCAACGTGAAAGGGGGAAAGATTTATTCTGCCTCATGGCTCAGTTGACACAGCCCGCCGTGTCAGGGAAAACATGGTCGTGAGACAAGTTTGCAGCACTGGTGGTGGGTACATGACACAGCAGGCTGTGTCTAGCAATTGTCAGGAAGCAGAAGGCTTAGTTTGGTAGTGGGATTGAGCAATAAACCTTCATGTCTGTCATTTCGCTCACCACAGTCTACTTCCTTTTGCTGTATGCCCACCCTCGAACAAAATTCCAAAGTTTTCCAAACAGTACCACCAGTTAGTAATTAAATTTTTAAATATGTATCTATGAGACATATGGAACTATAAACCTCAACATTTTAACCTTTGACCCTATAGGTTCACAGCCACATCCTAACACAAAATGCTTCCAGTCCAACTTCAAAAGTTTTTAACAGCCGGGCGGTGGTGGCGCACGCCTTTAATCCCAGCACTCGGGAGGCAGAGGCAGGCGGATCTCTGTGAGTTCGAGACCAGCCTGGTCTACAGAGCTAGTTCCAGGACAGGCTCCAAAAAAAAAAACCACAGAGAAACCCTGTCTCGAAAAAAAACAAAAAAAAAAAAAGTCTTTAACATAGTCTTCAAAACTCTAAAGTATTTTGAGACTCAAGAGTTTCTCTTGTAGGCACCTTTAAAATAAACAAAAGAAAAGGCTATATAGTTCCAATATATAATGATATCCATGAAATATTCTCATTCTAAAGGCTATTAATTTTGAAAAAGAACAAGGAGGGGCATATGGCAAAGTTTGAAGGGAGGAAAAGGAAATAGTATAACTATATTAATCTCAAAAATTAAAAGATATATATTTAAGTGAGACAGAGCTAGGAAAACACAAACCCTGGAGCATATGAGCATCTAGGGCTAGCCATAGCATCACTTGGGCTCCTTTGCTAATTCTGCTCATTCACGTCTGTTGCTTGAGCTGGCTCTTGTCAACTCCATTCCAGCAGATTTTGTGAACAACCTATATTCTTTTTATCTATAGCATTCTTGGATATCCAGTGCAACTTAAGCTCTATATTCACAGCTTAAAACACAACCCACTAAGGATGTCCAACCACCAAATCTAGTCCTACATTATATTGCCCAAGTATAACACACCCCTGGAAACTTGGTGTGAGCCTTCATGAACCCATACATTTTGCCATTTGTATTCCTGAAAAATGACTACAGGTTCTACTACTGGACCGAAGATGTAGCCTAGCACTCTTGAAACACAGTTGTAGGTGCCTCCAATTTTTGGCCATAATACACTATGGATTGTCTCTAGGCATATTCCACTCTGAATTTTTGTGAGCAATCTTTCTTGTACACATTTCTGTAGGTATTCTGTCCTTCAGTACTCACTCCAAGATGATCCATTAGACCACATTTATAGCACTGTAGGATTTCTTTTAGCTTATAACTCCAAGCTCTTTCACATCTTCCCCACAAACCAATCACAAAGGCCCATAAGAAAGCATTATTAGGCTCATCATCACAACACCACTACTCCTTGGTGCCAGTTTTTTTTTTATTAAGTTTACTATTCACTATGATGAAATACTTACTAGAAGCAATTCCAGGAAAGACGGAATTATTCTGACTCGTAGTTCAGAGAACTCTGCCTATCATACTGGGAAAGGCATGGCAAGCAAAGTGAATGAACCTGTGATTGATTCCAGGAGCATCAGGAGACTGGTTACATCGTGGGAACAGTCAGGAAGCAGAGAACTCGAGTGAGAAGTGGAGTGAGGCTCAAACTTTCAATACCCTTGCCCCATTGACCTACTTCTTCCAGCTGGAACCAATCTCTTAAGGACTCCAAAGCAAATATTTCCAGATAGCAAATAGCACCATAAATGTGAGATCAAAGGCTGCAATTCATGAGCCTGAGTGGAACATTTCATATTCAAACCATAACTGGAAGATCCTTAAAAGCCCAATAATATACTAGCATATGACCCAGCTATACCACTCTTGGGTATTTATCCAAAAGAATCCAAATGGCACATAACAGAATAAAATGCAAATATTACAAATAAATGTTTTAGCAGAATTACTCACTATGCATGGCCAGTCCAAATGTCCATCAGCAAATGAATGGATTAAAAATATAGAACATTTAATTATACACAATAGAGTTTTATTCAAATGGAAAGAAAATAAACTATGTTACTGCAGAAAAGTGGATGGAACTGGAGAACATTGCTATATGAAATAAGGTATATGTAGAAAGTCACTATATTTGTTTTTACATTAAAAGATCCATATACATACATATATATATATATATATATTACACACACACATATATCATTAAAGTAGAGCTGGATTAAATGGGAGGAGGTAGGAGACTTATGTGAGGAGAATGGTAGAATAAGAGAGAGTAATCGATGAAGAGATAGATCAAATCCAATACATGCTTTCTTTCATGTGAAATCAAGACCCAAATACGTACACATATTTATGTACACACACACACACACACACACACACACACACACACACACACACACACATACAGAGGCACCAAAAGAGCACTATTGTGGAGAGGTAGGGAACCAGTGAGAGGGATAAAGAATGTAATCAGGAAGCAATCACGAGCAAAAAAAAGTGAAGATGCATGGATAAAACACTATGAAAAAACATTCTTTTCAAACCAACTAGAATCATGATAAAAGAGTATCTTTCTTGTCATATTGCTATGATACCTGACGTGTTTGGAAAACTTTTTCACTATTCTCATTTCAGTATCTCCTATGGGTATCCTATTACCTCATTATTGAACATGCTTCTACCTTCGAGACCCTGAATAACGACACCTGCTTGCCTTAAGAAAGTTTTCAACACCATGTTCTACTGTTTTGTGTCATTCATGTAATCTCTTTATCCATTGGAGTCAGTTTCCAGTCCAAGCCACTTTGGTATTTCCACACTTAAGGTAATATTTCATCTTCTAAGCATTTCCAGATATTGCAGTGGGTGAAGTGGAAAGGTGACAAGATAGGGAACTAGAAGAGGAAAGACTAGTTGCAACACTATTTCCATGATTAAGTTGAAAAACAATGACAGTTTTAGTCTAGGGGACTTTTGAACTCAAGAGTTGTTGAGTGCTTTCTCCTGCTTTCAGAACAACCTTGCTCTCCACAGGCTTGTCTCCTGATTTTGTCTGTCTTTGTATCTTTTGATATGCCAGATTTTAGGTCTGAATGCAATCAAACGATCAAACTTGTTTGATTTCTGACATTTTGTCCACCTCATAGTTTTGCTTTGGTCTTTGTTTTATCATCTTTCATCCTAGTCTACTATAAATGTCACAGAAACATTTTAATTGTCAATTATTCATGATGACTGTGGTGAAATATACAACATTAAATCTATTTAACCTAGAATTTTTAATAAAATTGTTGAAAGCTTTACACACACACACACACACACACACACACACACACATATATATATATATATATATTTCAGTTTTAAAAGAAAACATCTCTGTAGTAAATTATTATAATGGCATTTTTATATCTATCTGTGATGTTCCTGTCATTTTGCTTCACTAAGAATAAATAACCTTTTGCTTTAGGAGAACTTCAGAACGGTTAAATAAATAGAGAAGAAATGTTCCATCTGAAGCATGAATGGTTCTTTTATTTAAAAAAACATTCATATGGTTTACATGGATCTGTCAGCCACAACAACATGCCCTCCACTTCCCTGAAGCCATGGAAGTATAAAGTTGGCAAAGCAATAGCCAATCAAGCTATTCTAGCTCATAAATACTGTTGGACTCAAACTTTTCCACGTGGTGATCCCCTGGGAACTTTTCTGTTAGATATAGCTGGGAAGGGTCTGTTTCTCTTTAAGAAAATATACCACAAGGCATGAGCCTAGCGTTGCTCATTAACATTTTACCATGCTATATGATGATGTGGAGAAATCAGAAATTCACAAAGGTTTTCATAGACAAATAAATATGAGATATAGATGGAAAGAAAAAATTAAAGCATCATTTGATTCTCTAGGTCCAATGCTGAATAAGCGTAGAGTTTAGAGAAAATATCTTGGTTTCAATTTAATTTTAATAGAATCCAATAAATATGAGAGCCAATAACTGTTATATGTTTGTGTGAGGAAGACTGCAATTACATTAGTCCTAACAGCCTGGTGCCTGTATACTCCCCAGACTTTTCCTTTCCGAGCTGGAAGCCAAGTCACAAATGCAAGTGGAGGCTCAGGAGCCACCGCTCTGAGAAGACTGCTTGCATGTTCTCTATCTGGGACACTCACCAGTCTATAGTCAGTTTCTCCAACCACTCAGTAGTCGCCTGGATTTGGAAGACGCTCATTTGTTCTTGGTCCATGTGCACTTTCCACTGCTCCTAATCCACAGAAACAGATCTAAACATAGAATCCCAACTGTGCTGAGAGCACATCTGTGTTAGAAACAACACTGACCCCTTGTCTTTCCATCCACACCACCCTTGTCCTCTATCAAAAATACCCCTATTTCCAGTACTGTGTTTCCTCCCTCAGTATTTACTCATTAGCCCTAAAACAGAAGCAGCCAATCAAAGCTCAAGGGGATAGAGGACACTCAAAAATACTTTATAAAATATATGGGATAGTAGCAAATGTCAGATGGCAAACATCTTGTCACAGGTTCCATGGGAAGACACCAAGGTAGAAGGTTCCACCAGTTTGCTCTCTCATCCAGTACCATAGGACCAACACACAGCTAGATAGTGACCCACAAGTTTTATCCCTGTGATGGAAGCCCTTCTCACGGTTTCTAATGTTCCTGAATTCTCATCCAAGTAGACCTTTGGGTGTTCAACTCCTTCTTCCAGTAGTAATCCACGGAGTTTCCATTCTCCGCTCTAAATGACAGCAGCCTTTTCCAGAGAAGGCAGGACGCACTGTGAAAATAAACCTGCGGTAGGAAGACTGGCTATGCAAAGGGCAGTACCTGAACTAGGAAAGGAGCTGCCACCACCGGCCTCCTGTTCTGAAAAATTCATCAGTTGTATTAGAAATGCTCCTCAATCTAAGGAAAGCTAATGCCACACAACTCATTAAATAATTTCCCCACTGTCTGAATGTTCTTAAGGATGCCTTTCCAATTCAAAGACACTCTCCAGTGACCTACACAAAGACGCAATCCTGTTTATTGGAATCCTAGGACCTCACCTTGTCTGTCCTAATCATGGGCTGCCTATACCCTTAGAGCTTGCTTCTGATTGGCCTGTGATGTGAGGTCAGGTACAAACACTTTTTGCTTCTCCGAAGAATGCAGTCCTTTGTCCTTTCATCTTCATTTGCTGATAACAAACAGGAGGACACCGCTGTTGGCACACTCTAGTTAAATACAAGCTTCTAGGTTTAAAAGAAAGCTCTCACCATTTCCTTAAGCAACTTGAGCAAAACGAAACTGAATAGGTTTTTTAAAGATGTTCTATGTCTAAAAAACATGAATGAGTACATATTATATTTGTCTTTCTGGGTCTGGGTTACCTCACTCAGTATATTTTTTTCTACAAATATGCCTGCAGATTACAAGATATCTTTATTTTTTTTACCTCTGAGTAGTCATAAACGAAAGAATAACCAGCCTACAGTCCACAACCCCAGAGAACCTAGACAACAAAGAAGACCCTAAGAAAGACATACATGGATCTGCCTAGAAAGGAGGAAAAAAACAATATCTCCTGAGTAAATTGGGATCATGGTGGGGGGCAGGGGTTGACAGGGAGAGGGGGGGAAAGAAGAGAAATGAGGAAAAATGTATAGCTCAATCAAATTTAAGAAAAGACGTTCTTCCCTGGTTAGACTTGATGGCTATACTGGTGCTCATATTTCATTGCATGAAAATCAATACCTAAAACAAACTTCACAGGACTAGAAGTGAATAGTAAAGCAGGTCTGGAAACTGCTGGAACAGCCAATAGCCTCCAGAGATGGTCTGCCACTCAGACTCTTCCCTTTCTTCTGTCAAAAAGTCGCAAATCTGAGAATTACCTCATGCTCACAGGAATAAAATCTCTGTTCCCCAACCACTCACAAGGTTCAGTCAACTGATATATTTAAATTCAAAAGTAGTCTTGACATATAACATATTGTGAATAAATATTCTGTGCAGTCACTGTGTGTAGAATCACAGGAAATAAATAGTATATGTGGTTAGTAAATATACACAGAGAAAAGAACAACTCTTAGTACCCACATAGAGAGAGTGGGCTTTTTGCAGCAAGAATTACACATAAACTAAACAAGAAATCAGTCACTTTGAGGGGCATGAATAATGAACAGCAAATCAGTTGTTGTGAATATGCCATTGGGGGAGGGAGGAGACATTTTAATTAGGTGTTGTAGGCAAATCAAGCCACCCATGAGAGTGTTTTTTGGACAAGGTGGTATTTTTACTGGCATGGCATACTTATATGATGTTACTTTCCTACATTAATAAATTTTATGAACAAAAGTTTGACCAAAAGCAGTTGGCAAATTTTATAATTTGCTTTTTTTCGTTGAGAAAATTTAAAAGAGACATAGTTCTGGAGGAGGGTATGGTGCATGAATGGCTGTGTATATCAATGGGCTAAAACTTTATTGTTAGAGAACCACTAAAAAATTATGAGTGGCTTAATAGCCACTTAAATGAATTAGCTTTCTTCAAAGAAGTCACAGTGGGAAAACAAACTGCTCCTAAGGGTAACGTGCATGCCCATCAATAGATGGCCAATGGAAGTCAGCATCATTCAAATTCGTTGTCTACTGTTTTGTTGTTGTTTTTTTTAAAAAAAATATTTATTTTTTGCTTGTTTGTTTGTTTTGGTTTGTTTTTCGAGGCAGGGTTTCTCTCTAGCTTTGGTGTCTGTCTGTAATTAGCTCTGTACACCAGGCTGGCCTCATACTCACAGAGATCTGCCTGTCCCTGTCTCCCGAGTGCTTGGCTTAAAGGCATGTGCCACCACCGCCCAATTAAATTTTTTTTAAATTTATATTCTTTCTCTTGCTTTATCCTACAGATCCTTTGCGTGTATATTATCGTTTCCAGTTTAGAGCTTTTATGGGATTCCTAAGTATGGGAATAAATGAGTCTTTTTTTCTCTATTTGTTTCTTCTGTCTTTCCTCAGGCTCTTTTTTTTCTCTGTGTTTATTTTGTACTATTTTTATGTGTTAATTTTTGTTTTATGTTATTACATTATATTATAATATTGCATTTATATTAGAAGCTTTTTTGTTTTCTAATGAAAAACAGAAAGGGGGTGGGTCTGGATGTAAGCGGAGGTGAGGGGCAACGGGGAGGAATAGAGAGAGGGAAAACCATAATCAGGATATATTATGAGAGAAAAAAATCTATTTTCAATAAAAGAAAAAAATTAAAGAACAGAAAAAAGGAATCTATAAATACGATATCTAAAAACAAACACTTGTTTTCATAAGTGACTCCATCACTGTGACTAATTACCTCATTTTCCTAAGTAAAAAAAGCATTTCAAATAGACAATGATAAAAAAAAAAGAAACAAGCCGGGCAGTGGTGGCGCATGCGTTTAATCCCAGCACCAGAGAGGCAGAGGCAGGCGGATCTCTGTGAGTTCGAGGCCAGCCTGGTCTACAAGAGCTAGTTCCAGGACAGGAACCAAAAAGCTAAGGAGAAACCCTGTCTCGAAAATCAAAAAAAAGAAAGAAAAAAAAGAAACATAAGATAAAAGTGGGTGAGTAAGCACCTGAGTGGAGAAATGACAGGAACTTTATATTCACACTGAAGATGGTGACTGTAAGATAGAATGTTATATTACACTGTTCAGGAACATTCTTTCTTACTATCTTTGTCTGCCCCAGTGGATCAGACTTGCCCAGCCCACGCTGCATGGGTGGGATTCTCTTGTATCTTGTGCCCATCTCTAGTATGGAGAGTTCATACTGCATCACCACTGTTTCCTCCACTCACTAATGAGCATTGGAGGGCTGTATCCTTTCATTTTGTTTCCTCAGTACTTGGTATTACTACTCAATGAATAGGAACTCAACAAAAGACAGGTAGCTTGGTGCTGAATGGCATCAATCAGGAAGGAGAGGATCACAAAAGACTACAAAAGGAACAGCAAATCCACCAGAAAGTTGCTGCTGATCTGCAAATACAACAGTTGGTCACTGTCCCTTTTCTGTTCAACACTACACTTCCCAGACCAGAAGTTTCTCTCTTATCAATTGACTCTCCTGTGGTTTTTCTAAACTGTAGTCACATTTCCGGCTATGTTTAGTAGTTAGTCAAAGAAGTGAACATATAACCATAGTCACCCAGAACCCTTCTAAAATGTGTGACGTAGAAATAGAGTGAGGGGCTTGATATTTTGTTGTCATGATAAAAATACCCAAGGCTAGGTAAGAAAGAAAAGAGGTTGATTTACATCACTGTTTTGGAGGTTCAAGATCATGGTGTTCCTGACTTTCTCAGCTCTGGTGATGGTTCGTGGGACATGGCAGATGACAGCACAATGACCGGGGTGCATATGGCAGTAAATCCTTGTGTGGATGTGGACCCAGAAAGACTTGCATTTTCCTATCAAATTACTTGTGTAGGGACTGAAAGGGGTTCCCTAAGAACCACTTTACTCTCATCCATAGGCAGGATTGTCAGTGATCTAACCATTTGTCAGAAGGAACAACTTCTCAAAGCCTTTGCTGCCTCTCTCACCATCATGCTGGGACAGATTTCCAACTCATAAAATGTCAGTGGACAGAGAGAAACCATAGCCAAACCACAGCTTACACTTTTATCCCTTGACAGCATCACATGACTGTGAGTCTGTCAGCTCTATCCAGGTCCTTTGTACACAGAAAGCTTTTTAAATTATATATATATTTTTAAATACATATATATATATGTATGTATGTACTTGGTCTTCTTGTATGTCTACAAACAAGAAGAGGACATTGTATCCTATTATATGTGTTTGTGAGCCACCATGTGGGTATTAGAATTGAATGCAGGTCCTATGTAAGAGCAGCTAGTGGTCTTAAATCCTGAGCCATCTCTACAGTCCCCAAAGTCCCCAAATTTGTTTGGTCTATTTATCACAACTTGTCACATAAAGTCAGGTGTTGAATTTTTTGCTTACAATGTCATGTCAAGGCTTCAAATGTTTCAATCTTTAAAAATTTTTAAATTTTTATATTTAAGTTAGGGATATTCAACCCGTATGGTACTTAAGAAATGTGAATTGTTTGTTTTTTTTTTTTCTGATAGCTTCAATAGCACTAATGGTCAGGCAGTGGTGGTGCACACCTTTAAATCCAGTACTCAGGGAAGCAGAGGCAGGCGGATCTCTGTGAGCTCAAGGCCAGTCTGGTCTACAGAGAAAGTTGTAGGACAGGTTCCAAAGCTACAGAGAAACCGTCTCGTAAAAAAGAAAGAAAGAAACGTGAATTTCTTTGATGGCTTTGATAGCAACAATTAGGGATAAAAGAATAAACATTGAGAACAGATTTACACCTTCATCATGTTAAGTTACACATTCATGTTCACTAAGCTGACAGTTTGCAGGAGTTTCCACTACTGGCACCTCTGATGCTGCACAAGATTACGCATAAGTGAAGAGCTAAAAGCACCTTAAAGAAGGAAACGTTGTTGCTGAAGTTCCTGATAAAATTTCTTAGGGTTGTTAGAATAAAAAAAAAATCATAAATAATTACTCCTGTTCTTCAAAAAAAAGTAACAAAGAAATGATTCCCAATGATAGTAAGCTGTGCTCACAGGTGAGTACCTTACTCGGCCATCATCAGAGAAGCTTCTTCTGCTAGCAGATGGGAACAAATACAGAGATCTACAGTGGGACTTTACACAGTGAGCTTGGCCTTAGAACACAGTTCTAAATAGGATCCCTCCCTTCAAATCTCTGGAAGCCCCACAGAAGATAAGAAGTTCTACAGAAAGAGCCAAAGGGCATGAAGGACGTCAGGGGACCAGCAAAGCTCATATGAACTCAGAGACTGAAGTAGCATGAACAGGTCCAACAGTGGTTTGCACTGGGTCCTCTGTGTACATATGATAGCTTTCAGTTTAACATTTTTGTCGGACTACTGCATGTGTGAATGAGTAGGTGTCTGATTCTTGGAGCTGCTCTTAAGGCTCTTTTACTTCTGTTGATTTGCCTTGTGCAACTTGAATGTGATGGTTTTTTGCTTTATGTTACTGAGTTTTATTTTGTTGTTACCTTTTAGAAGCCTATTTTTTTCTAATGAAAGAAAGAGTGGGGTAGATCTAGTTTGAAGAGAAGGCAAGGAGGAACTGGGAGGAGTCGAGGAAGGAGAAACTGTAATCTGGATACAATATATAAGAAAAGAATCTATTTTTCATAAAAAAGGGCAAAACTCATGATGTACAATTTGCCTTCATGTTCTCCAGTGATACTTTTCTTTGTTACCAGGTATAATAAAGACTCTAGTAAAAATGCACAGAAATATAAAACAGTAGAACAGGGTGATTAAGGCTGAAGCTACCCTGAGAGCAATGAGGATGCCCAACACACTGACTTTACTTTCGTGTGGAGCACAGGCTGCCTTTCGCTCTTAAAGAAGTGTCAGCTGTATAGGACTTTGTTCATGAGCACACTCTGGGACTGAGAAGTTAGCAGGCATGGCAGCGTGAAGGAACAATGAACAATGCAAAGTTTGCCTGTAGAGTCTTGTATATATATTAGGTACACACAGTTGTGTGAAATAGGAATACAGGAAGGTCAAATTCACCTTCCTCGGAAGACACATTTTAGAAACTGCAAAAATGCAAATATACTAATATTTATTTAAAAATGGTTCCACCTGTAGATTTTTGAAAAGCGGCTAGAGATATCTGGAAGAGAAAAAAAATTAGCTAAAGAAAACATATCTGGGAAGACGATTCGTAGCGGTTGTTGGTAATTTAGATTCGGGAGAACTTGAATGGATTTCTAAAAACAAGGTAAATGAGAGTCATGAACAATTTCCTTGTTTGTGTAGCAATGATAATGTAAATTTTCTCTCACCATACCTCATAAGATTTAGTAAGTACATACGCACAAATAAGTGATAAATATTAGAACAGTACAAATGTTAGTTTAATCTAGAATATTAGCTATCCAATAAGGTTTTGTTTCTCAAACTCCTTAAAGGGATTTTTTTATAAGTTAAAATACAGCTTTTTAAAAAGAATAATTTTGCTTTTATTTGTGTATGTATACATGTAGGCGTGTGCGTCATGTCTGTATGTGTATCTCTTGCGTGCAGGTGCTGCAGAGACCAGAAAAAGGGCATCAGAACCCCTGGAACTAAAGGTGCAGGCAGTTTTAAACTGCCAGACCCAGGCACTGAAGAGCAATAGGTGCTCTTAATCGCTGTGCCATCTCTACCCCAGAAACAGTTTACAACTGTTCACCTGTTTCACTAGGAGCAGTTTTCCATTGTGATGACTTTTAAGTCAAGTTTGTTTCACCTAATATATGGAAATTCCATTTAAAGCGTTCTATCCAACATGAATTAAGTAAAAGTCTATTTAAGAAACCTCTTTCATCATAGATATTTTACCCATTTTCCTCTTTTCCTTGAGACAGTGTCTCACTATGCAACCCTGGCTGGACTGGAAGTCACTATGTAGTCTAGGCTGGCCTTAAACTTGTGATTTTCCTGCCTTACCCTCCCAAATGCTGAGATTACAGGCCTGAGCTACCATTGCCAGCTTGATTTCCATAGAAAACAAAAGATATCTAGGCAGCAACTGGCTAATCTATGTTTGTATTTCAGGAAGCAAACCTACTACAGCCATAAATCTACCTCCTGGTTTTGGCCAGATTACTAGAACTAAAATTTTCCATGTTCAAGCAAAGCATTGCTCAGGGCATGAACCAAAATGACCCATCCTACAAAAGACGTGGATTCTTCTGAGCAGGTGTGGTCTGGCGCTGCCTTCAACCACCTGGCAATGGTGCTGTAGCTCCTTGATTTGATTCTGTTTTTCATTTTCACAGTTCTCCAAACCCTATACACCTCTCATACTTCTCCTACATCTCCCAATTGTTTTACTCATTGAATTGCTCTACTTTCTGGGGGAATAAGCTAGCAATTAAACTATCATTTGAACTAATAGAATAGTCGGGTAGGGTCAGAGCAGTGTCAACAAGCTCCCATCCTTTATAATTTCCTTCTTCCACTCATTCTCTCTTTCTCCCTAAGATAGGCTTATCACTCTTCTCCGCTCCAAGTCTCTCTTATGGTCCTGCTTTAGTTCAGAGGGCCAGTCAAGATTCTGTTAACTATGGTTTTGTCAGCATCTCTGGCTCTAAATTCTCCCTCTCCTAAACAAAATAGGAACCAGTGATACACATCAGCCCTGTTCAAAAAAGAATCTGCCACACTCTTGTGCATGCCCTGAGTTTGGCTCTTTGCCAATTCTATGTGAGTTAATTCCATAGCATATGAGGTTTTTCCCATCTAGTGAAAGACAAATTCTCTTAATTTTGTTGACTTACTGTTAAAGACCTTGGAAACCCTAAAGCTGAGAACACAAAAATTCTGAAAATACCCACACAAAATACCATGTCAAAAATTAATTACTGTAATATTCAAGTCATATTTGATGCTTCTATTAACTATTCCATATTATAAAAAAGACAAAAATAATTGTATGTTTTGCTTTATTCAAATTGAAGATAGTAATTATCTATGGTATAAATCAAAATTAAAGGAGAATATGAACAAAAGATAAGTCCCCCTTGTATTCCTTAAACATTAAAATATTAGTCATGATATCATGTCCATATAATAGAAAATGTGAGATAAATGCATATGTACATGCCCAATACATTGATCTGGATAATTTATAAGGTATTTACTTATGTAAATACTGGAATCTGATATTGTTTTGGTTTTCACCAAATATCTAATGATAGATAAAACAGCCAGACATATAAAACAACCCGGGTGACACATTAGAACAGCAAGATGGGCAATCTCAGTTTATTTCTCATCTGCCTTCATGATTTGCATTGTAAACTTGTCCACTGTAAATATACAGATAATAAACACAACAGAGGTCCACTACTCCAGGTTATTAAACTATTACCCAAGGCCAATACAAAATAGATACTAAACACAAATGTGAAAAAAATGAATGAGCAACTTAGCACAGCAAATTCCCTAACATGAAAAAAAGATGAAGACCATTTTGCTTTGCTCTTTGATGTCATGAAAGGCATCAAGAGGAGCGTAAACAATAAAATAAAAATCAAATTTCACTACACAATAAAGGACTTTAAATACCGAA
Source organism: Microtus ochrogaster (assembly GCF_000317375.1). Taxonomy (NCBI): domain Eukaryota; kingdom Metazoa; phylum Chordata; class Mammalia; order Rodentia; family Cricetidae; genus Microtus; species Microtus ochrogaster. Next base: position 605,816 of record NW_004949226.1, on the reverse strand, counting down.
ATGACTGTCTTACTTTAATTTATTACCTTCTCCAGTCAGTGGCCTTTTCTCATAGAGAACACAGATATAGCTGGAGCTACATTTAAGGAAGAGAAATTCACATTTCTTTTTTATCTTTGTTCCTTTTGCAACATATTTTTCATGACTTTTAGTTTTGAGTTTAAGGCTATAGGTATAGGCACAATTCTGTGCGTGTCTATCTCTCTGTGGGGCCCTTGCTAAGAACTATTTTAAACATCGGTGGCCCGGGCTGTGCTTATTTTTCTTCCTCATTACAGGAAGCCAGAATCAGTGCTGTAATTAGGAGCATGGTTTGATTCTATGTTACCATTAAAAAGGTTTGCCTGGATTTTCATGATCTGTCTTCTCAGCTGTTCATCTTATATTTTTATAGTTCTAATTAATATCAAATTCCCCATATCAGGCTCATTGTGTGCTTATTCTATTCTTCAAAGACATGTTTTTTGACAAAATGTGTTTTTCAAACTTTGTATTGTTAACTTTAATTACTAAAGTAATGCTTTTTAGGTCATGTATGCCAATTAATGAGATGCCCTCCGTGTGTGTCCACCATTATCTAATACTTTCACCTTTAAATCCTTATCAGGAAAACATACATTTCTCCTTAGTTTCTTGACTTGTTGTATTGCCAATATTATTTTTTTCCTTATTCCACTGTGTGTGTGTGTGTGTGTGTGTGTGTGTGTATGTGTGTGTGTGTTTAAATATGCTGTTTTTGTTGTTAACAGTTGCTTCCTCATATCCTATGTTCTTTCGGCAGCTCCACAAGAAGGCAGTCATATTATCCATCATTCTAGGCTGTTTCAGGCTCAAGCATACTTTTAAGTAGAAGCATAATTTATGCACACAGAGCTGGGGGATGGGAAGGTAAGAAGAGGGCAAGCCACTCCGCACATGTCCCTGTAAAGGACTGAGCATCCTTTGGGGTAAAACTCTATATAGATACACATTGTCACTGAAGAACTACTTCATCGGGAAACCCAGAGTTAAGAGAGCCTTTTTGTTTTTAAATATGGAAACAGAAGAAGCCATAACTGAAAATAAAGTGGGGTTCCTGGATAGTCAGCCTCCTGTGTTTTCAGTTGGTGAAAGTCAATAGGATCCTTTCATAGCAAGTGAGAGTTGGCCACAGGGGCAGCTGACATTGGAAACATAGCACAGAGCTCATGTTTTGTGAGGCTTATTGACTGCTTCCCAAACAGAAGAAATAAACAGAGGACTGGGTTTTTAATTTTAGGATCTATTTGCACCCTATTAAATTAGAGAACCCAAATGACGTCTGCCGGTAGGAACTCCTGGCCTGCCCAGTGCTCTCCTCCCAGTAAACACAAGAGGACTCAGTTCTAAGTGGCCTGTCATTGCCTCCTCTAGATGTGCCAGGGTCCAGGGATAGCACCCAGGGATGGCTGTCCTTTCTGTGTTGAGAACAATGCATCCAACTCAGTGTGTTACTGAGTGTAAATTCAGCATTAGCAGGTTGATTCACCCAAAATAAGTCATATACACAAATACCATTAATCATCAGGTTTTCAAAACTGTAGCTTAAATTGTTGAGGGGTATTGTAGCTTCCCTTCAAACTGCAGTTGGCTCGCTTTCGTTTTGGAAATCTGCTTTTTTAAACTCTGACAGAACATTACCTTTTCTACCCTTTCCTTTTCCCTGACGTTTAACATTTTGCTACTTTATTTGTTATTTACCCTCTACATTTGGGATAAGAACACAGAGAACATGAACATGCACACAGCTACAGGCACCAGGATAATGGAGACACAAAGCAGCTGCAGCAAAGACTTCCACACAGTGGAAGACAGGCCCCATACACTTCTGGGCAAGCTCAGGCCTGACTTCCAGGGGCGACTTTCTCTGAATTCCCTCCTACTAAAAGCAACATGCTGCTGCTGATACTCACTACTGTCTGTCCAATAGGAGACCATCAAACATGACTGTGATTTTCTTCTCAAAAGTGGTAATATGTACCAGATTTCATGTATTTTCTAGATCTAAAGCTTCTAGACCGCTTGAAGACAGCACTAAACTTTATTCTAAAGAAAAATAAAAAAGAAAGAAAAAGTCTTAGAAGACAGCAGGAAATCAGCATGGCATTTTCTCAGAAAGTTGGGGATCAATCTACCTCAAGACCCAGCAATACTTGGGTATATACCCAAAGGGACATTTGTTCAACTGTGTTCATAGCAGCATTATTCGTAATTGCCAGAACCAGGAAACAACCTAGTTCCCACACAACCAAAGAATGATAAGAAAATTATCATTTACACAATGGAGTACTACTTAGTGGGAAAAAAACAACTACATCTTGAAATTTGCATGCAAATGGATAGCCCTAGAAAAATCCATCCTGAGTGAGGTACCCAGACCCAGAAAGACAAATGTGGTATGTACTCACTCATAAGTGGATATTAGACATAAAACAAAGGATAACCAACCTATAGCGCATGATCCCAGAAAATCTAGGTAACAAGGAGAACCCTAAGAGAGACGTACATGAATCCCCCTGAGAAGGGAAAACAAACACTAATTTCCTGAGAAAATAAGGAGTGTGTAGAAAGGGGAAGAAAGGGTGGATGTGGAGGGGGAGAAGAGAAGAGTAGGGAGGAGGAGAACATGAGGGATCAGGATGCTCAGAAAGGGGGAAGGACAGAGAAGAAGAGCAAGGAAAGAGATATCTAGATAGAGGGAGTCATTAAGGGGCTAGTAAGAAACATGGCACTAGGGAAATCCCCAGGAATCCACAAGGATGAACCCAGCTAAGACTCTAAGCAACAGCAGATAGGATACCTAAACTGGTCTTACCTTAATTGTCATCATAGAACCTTCATCCAGCAATTGATGGAAGCAGATACAGAGTCCCAGAGCAAAGCACTGGGCCAAGCTTCTGGACACCAGTCCAAAAGAAGGAGTGATAATATGAACAAAGGGCTTAAGACTATGATGGTGATACACACAGAAACAGCTTACCTGAGCTAGTGAGAGCTCACTGACTCTGGACTGATAGCAGGGGAACCTGCAAAGGAACTAAACTAGACCCCCTGAATGTGGGGAACAGTTGTGAGGCTTGGGCAGTCTGGAGGGCACTGGCAGTGGGACCAAGATTTATTCCTATTCTTGAACTGGCATCTTGGAGCACATTATCTTTGAAGCAATACCTTGCTCAGCCTAGATATGGCGGGGGAGGAGGGGACTTGGCCCTTCCTTGAAGTGATATGTCAGACTTTGTTGACTCCCCATGGGAAGCCTTACCCTTTCTGAGAGTGGATGGAGGAGTGGGGGTGGGGGGTTAGGGTAGGATAAGAGGAGGGGAGGGAGTGGAAACGGGGATAGCTACATACAATGAGAAAAGATTGTATTGAAATCTTTTTACTTCAAAAAAGGAAATTTAACATGAAAAAAGACAACATTTGTATACATTTAAGCTTATTCTTTCTATTTATGTAATATTGGAACAAAACAAAATTGGCAGATCACTGTGACTTTCATGTATCTAGATGGTAAAATAAAAGCACCAACTAAAGACATGAATCTGTAATTCCAGTACTTGAAAAGATGACGCAGGAAGATGATATGTTTGAGATCAGCCTGAACTACATAGTGTGTCCCGAGCTAGCCTGGGATATCTGGAAATACCCTGTCAGTAGATAAGTAGTGCATTTAAAGAGAAGTTTAATGGATATCTCCAAGTTGTTTTGTTTAATTCAGTGAAGTGATATAATTGTCTTTAAAAAGGATTGTTCAAAACTCTGCTCAAGAAAATAGGGGCTCTGAAGCGAGATAGTGCTGGTGCACCCTTAAATCCAGCACTTGGAAGACAGAGGCAGGCAGATCTCTTGAGTTTGAGTCTAGCCTGGTTATACAGAAAGAGTTCCAGAACAGCCCAGGGAACACAGAAAAATTGCTGCAAAAAAATCAAAATAAATAAATAATAACACACACAAAAAAAAGAAAACTGGGCCTTTGCAAAGAAAATAATTGTATACTTATGCTTTTGTCATGTCAGTCCACTATCCATTTAAATACAAATAAGATCATCCAGCACACAAACTTATATACTCACAGCATAGCATGTTTGGTACAGACTGTCTCTGAATAGAAAACTTATATTCTGAACATGTAAACAGAAAAGAATAAATGAATCAAAATGAATAATGAAGATGAAGATATTTAATATATTAAAACATTATCAGGTAAGCAAAAAGACAATTCTTAGAAGGAAATGAATAAAAGTTAGAAAAGTGTAGATCTAATAAGGGCCGAGAATCCGCAATATATCATGTTTGTTCCTGACAGTTCAATCACCAAAGCATGAAACAATCCATCTAAAATACAGGTGAAAAATTTAAGCAGGCATTTTTCAAAAGCAGAGATAAAAACCGGCAATGAGATGCGTAGCAACACTAATCATTAGAGCAATGTAAATCAAAACCACAGGATGACTAAGGTCAGAAAAACAAACAGTAAATCCAGTACAGAGTTGGCAAGGATCCAAGAAGTTAGAAACCCCAATTCATTGCTGATAGGTATATAAAGTAATGTAACAGCTACTGAAATAGGTCATGTTTCCACAGTCATTTACACACAGATTTAAGGTATTACCCATAAATTCCACTTTGTTGTATAAGCTTAAAGTTTGAAAACAGGCATTTAAGCAAGTGCAAGTGCATACATGTGCTAACAGAGCATTGCCAAAATAACTAAGAGGAAAGCCCAATCCTATCAATATTTGAATATGCCTACAAATTGTAACACACACACACTCGAAAATATATGTTTTGGGATCTGATAGAAGTTGTGTCTTTGATGAATGTGCTAAATGTCACTGAATTGTGTAATCTGAGATGTTTACATTGATATGAACTTTAGCATAAAATCTAAAACTAATTTCATTAAATTTTATGTTTAAAATATTAATTAGAAACAGCATATGTATTATGTATGGCTTTATAAAAACATCTCTGTTGATAATTTTTTGCTCTATTGAGAAATTTTGAAACATGAGACATCTCAAGTAAAAAACTTATTTGCATAGAGAATATTGTACAAAGGGAAACATCACTGAAGAGATGTCATTATATATCTGGCTTGGTGTGCAAGAATGCAAGGAACACTGTTTTAAGAAGTGATATTGATGGTTCTGATGTGTTCTTGGATTCAATTTGCCACTATTTTATTTAGTATTTTTGCATCAATGTTCATGAGTGAGATTGGTCTGTAATTCTCTTTTTTAGTAATGTCTTTCTATGGTTTGGGTATGGGGGTAATTGTAGCCTCATAAAAAGAGTTTGGCAATGTTCCTTCTGTTACTATTGTGGAGAATACTTTGAGGAGTATTGGTATTAGTTCATCTTTGAAATTCTTACAGAATTCTGAGCTCAAACCATCTGGTCCTGGGATTTTTTTGTTTGGGAGACTTCTGATGACTGTTCCATTTCTTCAGCAGTTATAGGTCTGTTTAATTTGCTTATCTGGTCTTGATTTAATTTTGGTGAGTGATATTTATCCAGAAAGCCTACAAACCACAATCCCAGAGAACTTAGACAACAATGAGGACATTAAGAGAGACTTACAAATCTACATGGGAAGTAGAGAAAGACAGGATCTCCTGAGTAAATTGGGAGCATGTGGACCTTGGGGGAGGTTTAAAGGTGGAGGGGAGGACAGGGAGAGGAGCAGAGAGAACTGTAGAGCTCAATAAAAATCGGTTAACAAAGATTACTTGAAAAACAAAAAACAAAACAAAACCAAAAAAAACGAAGCGATTTGCACATCAATCAGCAGAACCAGAAGCTGAGACCCAGGTCTGCATTCAAAATCAGACCCAAGGAATGCACATTATCTACAAATGCTGAACACGCCTTCCCACCTAACACATGAAGAAAAGGTATGTGGGACTGTGCACTTGAGTACACATTTATTCCAAGTCATGTGGATTACTTAGGCAAACACATTTATTTAATATTGTAATCCAATAGGATGTACTTCCTTGTCTTAGTTGATGTTCAATTGCTGTGAAGATACACCATCGTGAAGGAAATTTCTATAAAAGAAAGTGTTGAATTAGGGGCTTGCTTACAGTTTCAGAGGCTTAGTGCATTATTATTATGCCAGGGAATATGGCACCAGGACAGTGGCTGAGAGACACATGCTGATCCATAGGCAGAGAGAAAGATGCTGGGTTGAGTGGGGTTTTCCCCAGTAACTTACTTCCTCTAACAAGATCACACCTCATAATCTTCTCAAACAGTGCTACTCCCTGATGACTAAACATTCAAATAAATGAGTCTATGGGGAGGTTGTTCTTATTCGAACTATCATACCCAACAAGAAGAGTTAGAGAACAGCAAAGAAAAACATGCCATGTTGAAGTGTACAATTTGGTAGTAGAATTGGGCCCTCCGTTCTAGACCTTAACAGCATGTGATGGTTCCGAAAAGGAAGAAGAAGCCAAGCCATTAAGATGTAAAGCTTTACCTACCACACAATGGAGCAGAGCCCACAGATGGCTCATCAGGGAAGAAATCAGGGTTAAGATTTTCTAAAAGAAAGTGACACTATGGTCTACAATGTAGCACGAGATGTAGTCATACATCTCAGCAATGGGATTCACAATCTCCTGGTTCTCTAACACTAGCACTTCATTCAGAAGTTTTTGTAGAAGCACCACATTGTTCCCAGTGTAAAGTACCAAAGACCAAGAAACTGCTGCCTATATAAGTGGAAACTTGGACTCAAGTTAAGAAGACAAAACCATAAAAGGATGACTTTGGTATTTTCCTTTAACTATTGAATATATCAGAAATTTCTAATATTCCATTTTTCAGGAAGCAAGAATTGCTTTGCATAGGGCTTTTTTGCTAAAGTTGTCTCCCCAAGATCCCTCATGTTAGGACACCCCACACTCTATACACAATTATTTGAATAATTGTGCATTTCAATTTTCTAAATTTTATAAAGTGGATTTTTATTGTAAAATAATATTGTTATGGGTTGGCAATAGAAAAGGCCAGAAAATAAAATGGGAAAAGAATGTGGTCCAATATGCTCAAAAGCTACTTTGGCTTTTGGTAAGCTCAAAAAAAGGAATTATGAAGAAATAATAGTATTATAGATGTGGCAGAACCCAAACTCAGATTTCACTTTAAAATTTACTATTAAAACAATGTTCCTAAAAATGATGTTTTAATAATAATAGAAATAAGAAACAGAAATGTTCAACAGTTGCAGATCAGAAAGAATCCAATTTTTCCAATTACTTATTTTTCTTTTAAGTTATCTGTATAGGCAGAAAAAAGTGATGAGAGAAATTTTGCCTAAGATGAATGGGAAAAATGTTGATAGGGTCTAGCTATTTTTAAGTTAGCTAAAATATCTAGACCTAGAAAACTTAAGATTTTTGAAATGAAAAGAAGAGGAGGAATAGAATGAAGAAAAAGAGGGGGGAGAAGGAGAAAGAGGAAGAGGAGGAGGAGGAGGAGGAGGAGGAGGAGGAGGAGGAGAAGAAGAAGAAGAAGAAGAAGAAGAAGAAGAAGAAGAAGAAGAAGAAGAAGAAGAAGAAGAAGAAGAAGAAGAAGAAGAAGAAGAAGAAGAAGAAGAAGAAGAAGAGCCCTATTCCAAATTAGTCATGAACCCCCGTTAGTAATGTTTGTATGAGTTAGCTGAGATGGCTTTCTCAACAGGTAGCAGAGGATAAATAATGGTGGCTTCAGAAATTAAGTCTTCAAAAATCTATGGCTATAAGAAGATTTAGGTCTGATGCCATCATTCAAAATTGTTAAGGATTCATAGCTATAGTTTCTTCAGATTTATAATTCTGAGCATATTAACTTTATTACAATAAATTCTCAACTCGTTCACTGGGCAGAATAAAAAGTACAAGTTCAAGTTTTATTCACATGCAGTGTTTTCCCTAGGAGAGTCCATGCACCCTATTATCCACCCTTTAATACAAATTTCAAAATCCTTACCAACCATTCTGCCCTCAAACATATATCTTCTTAAATATCTTTTTCATAACCAGATCACTCCTCAAATCTATATCTGAGTAAAATGTACCCCTCCAGCTCAGTTTAGTTACCTATGCTTCCTTGTTTTGGGACATAGAATGATTTTGGTTTTTTTTTTTTTTGAGCATTTTAGCTCCTAAAATAATGAGGTATTCTAAATTTATGCAGATCTATGAAGTAAACCCAGTAGCATCACTTTACAGAGCACCCATGAAGATCATTTAAAAGATAAACTGCAGTTTAAATTCTTTCTTAAAACTCTCATCATGGAAAACTCAAACGTATGGAAGTAGAGTGAGTGAATGACCTCTTCCATGCCAGTATCAAGCATCCCACTGCATCCACTTGAGATGCTGTGCCAGCATGCTTTTACCATTGTTGCTGTTGAGTCCTATAAGAAAATTCAGCATGAAAATATTCCTTCCTTAAAGTTTTTTCTATAATAAGTATATTCAAATGTCTAAAGATATATTTCATATTAAGAATCATTAAGTGAAGAGATTCTAAAGTACCTAGTCCTTGGAATAATGTTCTAATAGGCACAAGATATGTCTCAATATTTTTTTTTATTTTAAAATCTTTATTAGGTTTCAAAATGAAGTTACAATAATAGGAAAAAGCAGACCCAGTGTACTCTTGACCCAGCTTCCACTCTGATTAATATCTTATATTAGTAGTACTATAGCAACAGAGACAGAAGTACTGAAGCATATTATGCACAAGGTGTAGATTGTGCTCAGATTGCCCTGATTTGGGCAGCCATATTTAGGCATCCAAACAAGGACACTATCACACTTAGTTTAAATTTCTCTTTATATTTCTTAGTACTTTTATTAAGATACAAAATATTCAGATATTACCTTAAAATTTATATTTCATTTAAAATAAAAACACAATCTTTGTTAAGGATAGTAAAATTTGGTAGACTGAACAGTCCTATAGTTAGATCATCAATTAAAATTGTAATTTTTCATCTTTTTCATTCAACATGAATTTATGAAATACATAGTATTCTTTACATACAGTAAACAATGAAGTAAAAAATGACAAAATCCCATATTCTCATGGATTTTATTCTCAGACGAGAAGCTATCATATGAACTTATCTGTACACAGTGAGTAATGGACATGGATAGATTTCTATAACGGGATTTCCACAAGAGAAGAATATCTCTTACATGGAAAAGAGAAATAACTAAAGCAAGCAGATGACATCTCATGAGTTTGTGGCAATCTATAAGAAAAACATAAATTATAGATATGAATATGAACATGGCTGTGAAGCTATTGTCATAATCAGGGAACTGACCTCTGCTTTGCTTGGACGTACTGAATTTAGAGTTAAGTTAAAGGATTCTCCTCAACACTAAAACTGAAAACTTGGTTTACCGGTTTTTAGGGCCCAAACTCAAATTCTTAAATCCAAAAACAGTGTGCCTAAATGAGACATCTTAATCAGTCACTCAAGTGGTAAAGTAGTTTGTGTTAAATAAGTCCAGTGCCCCTTTATGAGGAAAGCATCTACTCTCTGATACCCTTAAATAAAATTGGCCTTGTGTGTTCATTACTATAATGTCAGTCACTTCTCTGATGAGATGTGAAGGAGTTGTGAGGCCTCCATTCCTCCCTCTAGCCAGCAGCTCCTACACTCCAATGACTGTGATCTGAGGTCGCAAAGGGAGGACCACTAAGATGTGTACCCCGTACCTTTCCACAAATATCATTTTGCAAAGTGTTCAGTGTTCAAACACTGATTAACATCTGAGATTGGTCTTAGAGTCCTTAATGTTTTGTGTGTGTGTGTGTGTGTGTGTGTGTGTGTGTGCACGCACACACACACACACGTGCACAAGTGTGCTCAGGCACATGCATGTGTGTATATGTGTATGAACATCTTGACTCATGAATAAAAGTCTTTTTTGATTTATTATTTCTTACCATACAGCGTTTAATGGATAAGGTAAGAGCATAGGTTAATTGCCTTATACCTAACTGTAGAAAAACAATACATTTCTCTGAGAAATATTATTTTAAATTTGTATATTCTCTTTATTTGATGACCTTTTGTTTCACTTATTCTAAAGTTTTGTGACTAAATAAATATTTCATTTATTCATATTTAGGGTTCCCATGGTGTTTTCAACAAATTGACTCCCTTCATCAGTATACAACATTTCTGGTTTTTCATCTTCAATATTTTTTCAACTTAATGTACCCATTTTGCTTTTTCAAATGCCATTATTTTTCATATTGTTACCTTCAATAACTGTGTGTAGTTGTATTTAAAGATGATTTAATTGTGTGGTGTCAGGGGCAGGGAGAGGTTCCTGTATGAGCCGTGTATGTATAGTGCTGGCAGGTGGCTAGGTAGTCAATGAGCCCCAGGGAAACACCTCTATGTCACTTGGAGTTACAAGTAAATGCTACCACATCCAGAATTTTCCAAAAAGGTTTGGGAATCAAATGCAGATCTTTGTACTTTCATAGCAAACACTTCAATAACTGAGCCCCTAAAAAGGCATTATTTCAAGACAGCACTTTCTGTTAGGTCAAACCAGAAACAGATACTATAATTAAGGCAATTCAGAACACTAGTTGCACCTGTGTTTACCTATGTTTTCCCCTCTTTTACAGAGAATTAGTCAAAGACTGGGAAGTAGATGGACTTGCAGCTAGTCAATTTCTGCCATACTTTGTCCTAGAAATTGCCAACTATATGGCCATTCAGGTAAAAGTACCTTTCTTTAGTTTATCCTAAGACTAAGATAACCACCATGGTTTTCTCAAATGCCATTGAAAGCTCGACTTCCCAATGAACTACCAGAAGGGAGGCGAGAAGCCTGCCTATGCCTCTCTGTTCAGTCTTCTTGATCTCCGGCAGTGAAGGAGGTCTCTATATCCTAGACACAGAGAGGGAGTAGAGAAAGACAGGAGAGACGTAAAGAGATGTGGCCTATTTCTGATGGGTGGGAATGACATGCAGTCCCTGGTCAGGATACCCGCTAGTAAGGAAAATGTGAATCTTTGTCTCAAGCAGCTGACAGTGGGAGATTAGCTTTTCTCTTGCCTGTAGAGCACTTAGATAGGAAAAAAAAATCAAAACATTGCATGATGCATAGGGTAGCTTTGGGAAGATGGTCAACTCATCCCCTTTTTACTGAGTCGTGATTTAGGCAAGACTGTATTGCCACTGTTTGCCTATAGCAAGGGGCTAGTCCCCTAAATATTTCCTAATATCAAAGCACACTTTCCCTATTTTACTTGTCTCTTTAACATTTTTCTTGGCGCTTAAAAGAATCTTTACAGATTTGTAAAACAGGGTTGGAGGATTCGTGGTC
>NW_004949226.1:583964-593841 GCF_000317375.1 Microtus ochrogaster | reverse complement strand
AAAACCTTAAGGAACAGCCCAATGCATTAACATCAATCGTACTGGATGATGGAAGAGTCTGTTACAGACAACCGTCTCATCTGCAAAACACATCACCTTATTCCTGACACCGCAAGAGGGACTTGAAATGCTGTACTTTTTACATGACCACCTTGTAATCATTTCCTCATGCAACCAAAGGCCATGGCCGATGGTGTTTTCAGTGTGCATCTCTCCGGGTCACAAACTATGAAAACCTGTGTGATGAGATTCATATTGTACTCCCACCTTCGGAGTGAGTTTGATTGACTGAAAAGTGCTATGAATTTAAGTTCCTTATTTTCAATACTTAAAAATATTGCTTTTGTGATAGTTGTAGTGGTGTTGTAGAAATGTGTATATTATCTGTGCATTTACTTTTTCTAGTTTTTTTTCTTTCTCCCTGGAAATACTTAGAATTTTCTCTCACTGGTATTATTAAAATTCTCTATAGTAGGTATAGATTCACCTTTCTCATACCTGACACTGTGAAACTGGCAAGCACAAGTTCGCCTTTTATCTTTTCTCAATATTGGGTGTATTTAAATACTTCTTGTATTTTTTCTCTTTTCTCTCTTGCACTTCTAATGGATTTGTACAATTCTTTTCTGATCAGCATCTTTAGCAGTTATTTTATGTTTTCTATGGCTATGTAATATGTTTTCTGGGAGAATTTCTTAGTTAATTTTTAAAATCATTTCTCTGCTTCATTATACAAGAATATGCCTCACTTTAATTCATTCTAAAAGTTCAAAATAAAAAAGAAATAAATGAACGATGAATTCTCCAATCTTGCCTTTCATGTTTTCCTGAACTTTTCCATTTGTCCTTTATTGAAGTTCAGGTTTTCACATCTATATCTGTTTCTCCTTTCCAGTCAAGCGCTCCAAGCAGTGGCCAAGCCTGCCAGTAAGCAAAGATTTACTCAGTGTGTGAGGACGTGGAGAAGTCCTTGGCTGGTGAGCACCAGCCTGGCTTTCTCTGGCAAGGCTACACTGAAGGCTACTGTCAACCAGAATATCATATTGACCAAAAGAGCTGGGGAAGGGCCATTAGAACTGGTGAAAATTATCTGTGGGTTTGTCTTCTTTTCATTTCTCTTTTAGTGTGAGAGAATATGCTTCTTCTTTTTAGGGTGACTATATTCTCCTAGTGACATGGAGAAAACATTTAGTATTTAAATGGGTTGATTGAATGAGGAAGAAAAGACAATAAAATGTAAGCAATAATATTTAGACTTTCTAGCAGTTTAATAAAACACATAAAAATTTCTTATTTCACATTTTAGAATTTTAAAAAAATGTATAAATTTCTCATGACTATGAAACATTTGGGAGAATGGTTACCTACCATTCACAAAGTCCTAAGTGTGATTCACAGTACCTAATAAATTTGATGTGATGGTTGCTACCTATCATACCAGCATTTGGAGGTGGTAGTAGGGGAATGCTGAGTTCAAAACCATCCTTAGCTACATATGAGTCTGAGGCCAGCTTGCTCTTAAAAGAAATACCAAACTAAACAAATTTTCATTTTTTTCTATCACATATAAAATGTTGTACCAGTCTTTTATACTATGCAGTGTGTGTGTGTGTGTGTGTGTGTAATATAGACACAAAAGAAACAATGCATTAATAAAGGCATGATTTGCATAGTAAATGTTCCCCAAGCCCATGTTTAAATGTTTTATTTCTAGGATTATACTACTGAGATGTAATAGAACCTTTAAGACATGAGTTTGAGAGGTTTTGAGATGGTTAGAAGTATGATTTAGAAACTAATCATAAGCTCATAGTGTCTTCCAATGCTTTCCTTTGACTTCCTTGCTAGATGTCAGCAGTTTTGGTCTACTGCAAATGCACAATTATCACTACCTGAAATAATTAGGAAGTCTTGTTTCATGACTTCATGGCACCTCTAAGGTCAAACAATGTATAGTAGCATCTGAGTCCTTTCAAGGAGGCCTTAAATGCCAAGCCTTGGTTGTGAGGGAGAATTTGTGTGACAACATATGAACACTGGTGTATAGTTGGAGTCCTGTTTAAGAGGTAAAAATGGCTGTGTGGGCTGGGCAGTGGTGGTGCATGCCTTTAATCCCAGCACTGTGGAGGCAGAAGCAGGCAGATCTCTTTGAGTTTGAGGCCAGCCTGGTCTACACAGAGGCAGGTGGATCTCTGTGAGTTCGAGACCAGCCTGGTCTACAGAGCTAGTTCAAGGACAGGCTCCAAAGCTTCAGAGAAACCCTGCCTCAATAAACCAAAAAATAAAAATGGCTGTAATTAAATGTGAAGCCCACTCTACAAGAGGAGCTCATGTTTGGTACTCTAAATCTGGTCAAAATCCCACAGGCATGGAAGTAATAGACCTTAGGGATCTACTGTAAGAAAAGATGAGTTTCATTGTCATGAAAAGTCCTAAGTTCTTAAAACATTTTAAATGCCATATTCTGTAGGTCTTTGAAAGTTTTGAAGAATACCTGTTTATCTGAAATATATTTCTGTACATCTAGAAAATCTAAAAAACATGACTACAAGCTTGACTATTATAGCTGACTATCTATTATTCTGTGTTTCTTAGTTCTACTTTATACTTTAGATGAGCTTCACATATATAATACCTATAAAAGGAGTAGAAATACATAAAACTAAATTGACCTAAAAGTTGTATCAATAAACCAAGATCCACAGCAATGCAAAGTATTCATCTCTATAGCATATCCTCCTTTAAACAAGCATTTATAAACAATATTTGGGAATTGGGGGGTGGTTCTCTTCAAACTGCTTTTTGATTTTTTTGAGCAAAGTATTTTAGGGGTTCATGGAAACCTTTTATGTGGTCTTGATCCATCAAATGATATTAGTCTGGAAGGAAGCCACAGGTTTTCATCCTCTGTGGAAACAAAAGCAGAACCTCTTTTCCAAAGCAACATATCCTTAGCACCTTGGTTGTAGCAGCCCTGAATGCTGGCTCTACCTCTCTCTGCCTTTACATATGGCAGAGTTAGCTCCACATCATCTCTGGAACTGCCAGGTGGGATCCATTCTCACCACCTAAATTTTGGGTAGCACCATGCAGCATATAAACCCTTTTCATCTGAGTAAAAGCTAAATCTGCACAGCACAGCCTAGAAATATCTCTGTACAGATGAATGTGCCATGCTCTCCTTCCTATGCTCTCCTATCAGACATGATCCATCATCTGTCCAAGTGGGGAGTACTGAGCTGTGGGCATGGTCTTAGCCACTTTCCTCCCAACCCCAGTGGGCCCACAAGCATCTGGACTCAAAGTGGGTGGTGGACATCAGCCCCAAACAATTGTTGGGCACCAGTCTGTAAACAGAGGCAGCTTGTTTGTTTCACAGCCAGCCAGACCATCCAAAAATTACAAAAAAAAACTATATTAATTGTGATATTGTTTGGTCAATAGCTTAAGAGCATATCTAGCTAGCTCTTACATCTTAAATTAATCCATTTCTATTACTTTATATTTTACCATTAGGCTCATGGTTTACGGGTAAGGTTCTCAGTCATCTGTCTCCTTTAGTGGCTATATGGCTTCTCTCTGACTCTGCATTCTTTTTTCCAGCATTCAGTTTAGTTTTCCTTCCTAGTGCTCTTCTGCCCTGCCATAGGTCAAAGCAGCTTTATTCATTAACCAACTCATATACAGAAGGACTTCCCACACCAAGCTACTTGTGTGCTTTTGCAAAATCCATATTTTCGAACTATATGCTAGGCATTGCTATGTATATGCATAAATAAGTGCACCCCTCATCCTTGGTCAAAGAAGTTTCTGTTTTCAGTGAACAAGATACAGAGACTCATAACTCATAAGAATGGTATGAGGGACTCTCCATTCTCAACCCTAAGTTAAATATCTATGTCACTTCCTCCAAGGCTCAAGGAACATTGCAAAAGCAGCGCAGAAGTGAGAGAGAGTCAAACCATGGAAAAGAATGGTGTAAAATAACTTCTGACATAATACGACCATGATATCCATGAACTTACAACAGCAATGGTTACCTGTACATCTGCATGACATCTTATATAGCTTTTCCATCATGGGTGGAAGAGGGTGATAAAGTCCCATCCTCCCCTGAGGATCCATAAGCAATCAATGATTCCTGGGAGAAGAAGAGTATTGTTCCTTGGTGATGTATCAACTGATAAGTTGCCCTTGCTTGAGTGAGTAACCCCCATCCACCACCAGTGCTCATTTAAGCAATTCTAATTAAATACATCAGGCCTCGAAAAAGAAGCACTTTTGAAGTAAAAGGGAGATTTGCTGGTAAGGAAGGGTTTGGTGAAAGGAGGATGAGGGTAAGAAATGATAGTGGAGATCAAAGAATATTATAAGTTATGAAACTTTGAAATAATTAGTAAAATTCATAAAAGAAACATCAAATAATATAAAATAAATTATAGATAATTTTTGCCTCACATAATATCCTAAAATCATAATTTAAAAGATAGATTAAAATAGTTTCCCGGTCTACATATATTCAGAATTATGTAAATAATTATTAACTTTATGTATGTCAAATTCGACTTTAGCTTAGATGACTAACTCAGTTTGAGCTATAAAAAGCAAATTAAAGCTTTAATTAAAGTACAATCTTGTAACTCATAGAGAAGGTTTAGTCCATGTCAGTATCATACATAGGGAAGATGCTCCATATGATTTTAAAAAAATATTTTCTTGTCCTTACTGATGTTGTCATCACAACTGCTTAGCATAACACATTACTAATGTATGTGGCAATGCTGAATTAAACAAACCTCCTATCTCTGATCATATAGAATTATACATATACATATATATAGGCAAATACAATAAATAGTACTTACTAATGATAAAAAGCTATTTTCTAGCTATGTGTTTAGCTTTTCTCCATATTTTAGGATGAATTATTTATTTAAAATATGTATTTAAATTCAGCATGTAACATTATACCAGTAGCTTCTGATATATATAATGCCAACCAAATTTCTTGATTTCATTGAGAAGCCATATTGAATGCTGTATGTGAAAACTCTATGATTATGTAAATGTATAGTATGATGCTCACACTATCAGGAAATCCTTTTAGGGTGTTCCTAGCATGAGACCTTGCCCTTAAGCTACATATGACTGTATATATCCCCAAACTAGGATTTCAGCCTAGTTCTCTTAATTTATCATTGGTGTAATATTTCTTAAACTATACATATTATTAAACGCTCAAGGCAAGAGCTTCAAAGAGCCCCTTCCAGCCAAGATGTCTGACATGAAGGATGATTTCATGTGCAATGATGAGGAGGACTACGACCTTGAGTACTTTGGAAATAGTAACTCTGAGCCCAACATGAATTTGGAAAATCAGTCCTATAATTCCAAAGCATTGAAAGATGACCCAGAGGCAGCACTCAGCAGCTTCCAAAAAGTTTTGGAGCTTGAAGGTGAGAAAGGAGAATGGAGGTTCAAAGCACTGAAATAGATAATCAAGATTAACTTCAAGTTGACAAACTTTCCAGAAGTGATAAACAGATATAAACAGCTCTTGGCCTATATTCACAGTGCAGTCACCAGGAACTATTCTGAAAAGTCCATTAATTTTATCCTTGATTCTATCTCCATTTCTAAACAGAATTCTGACTTTTTAATATCAGATGGATTTACTGCAAGAATTTTATGAAACAACACTGGAAGTTTTGAAAGGTGGTAAGCATGATAGACTGTAGTTTAAGACAAACACAAAGCTTGGAAAATTACATTTAGAACTGGAAGAATATGGAAAGCTTCATAAAATTTTACGCCAGTTATCTCAGTCTTTTCAGACTCATGATGGAGAAGATGACCTGAAAAATGGTACCCAGTTATTAGAAGTCTATGCTTTGGAGAGTCAAATGTATATGGCACAGAAGAACAACAAAAAGCTGAAAATACTCTATGAGCAATCACTTCTCATCAAGTCTTTTATCTCTCATCCACTGGTCATGGGTGTCATCAGGGAATGGGGCGGCAAAATGCACTTGAGAGAAGGTGAATCTGAAAAAGTGCATACTGATTTTTTCTGAAACTTTCAAGAATTATGATAAATCAAGAAGCCCAAGACAAACTATTTGTTTAAAATAGTTGGTTTTAGAAAATATGCTGATAAAATCAGGAATAAATCCATTTGACTCACAGGAGGTCAAACCATATAAAAATGATCCAGAAATTCTAGCAATGACAAATTTGGTAAGTGCCTATCAGAATAATGACATCACTGAATTTGAAAAGATTCTGAAAACAAATCACAGCAATATCATGGATGATCCATTCCTAAGAGAACACTTTGAAGAGCTTTTACGAAACATCAGAACACAAGTGTTCATAAAGTTAATTAAGCCTTTAATTAATTAACACAAGAATACATATTCTTTTTATTCTAAGGAGCTAAACGTAGACGCCGCTGATGTGGAAAGCCTGCTGGCGCAGTGCACACTGGATAACGCTATTCATGGCCAAACTGATCAAGTTAATCAGCTCCTTTAACTGGATCTTCAGAGGAGGGGTGGTGCCCGATATTCTGCACTAGATAAATGGATCAACCAGCTAAATTCTCTGAACCAGGCTTAAATTGGCTTAAGGGAGAGCAAACTCTGCAGGCAAGCTTAAGGCATCAGTGCGGAGATGTGATCCTTAAGGACTGGAAAAGCAGAACTACTGTGGGTTGGTGTGTCCTGAAAGTGGTTGGAGTTATGGCAGAAGTGCTTTTTTGATCAACTGGTTTGCCTTTTGCTGCTGCATTTATCCCAAGAAAAACAGCTTTAATCTCCAGAAGAAAACCAAAACATCTTGGGATTTATGCTGTGTTGACATCTTGCACTAAACATGCAACACCGTAGTAATCTGTCATGGGCAACATGACCAGAATGAAAATTTTTGTCATGATTTTAAGCACACTGACACGCTACTGTTAGTTAAATTTAAAGATATTGTTCCTGCAGAAATTCTTTCAGAAATAACCTGCAATAACTTGAAATTTGTACCCTTTTGAACACTTCCTTTTCTCATGTTTAAATGAAAACATTTGCTGCATTTGGCAAAATGTCAATTCTCTTAAAACTTGTCAGTCTATTTCTGCCCTTGCAGCTAGTAAAGGTTAGATGAACTGTGGCACACTGTTTCCTAGGGCTCAAGCAGAAAAATAAACAGTGCAGCTCAGAAAAAAAACAAACAAAAAACCCACAACAACAAAAAACCCAAAAGAGCTTCGAGCAAAAGCCAGCAGAGAAATGATGACGACTAGCGTGTTTCATTTTTTTAGCTGACTAACTTTCTTCTCTAGCTCAAGCCTACTTGCTTGCAGATTGCACCACCCACTGTGTACTAGACCTTCCTGTATCAATTAGCAATCAAGAAAATGCACAACAAACATGCTCTCAGGTCATTCTGGTGTGGGAAGTTCCTCAATGGACATTCCTTCTTCCCAGGTGACTATTTTCTGTCAAGTAAGAAAAGATGAACCATTAACAAAATATTCCTTTTCAGTTTGAGTAGGCCTTGAGATAATATCATAATATTTATTTGGGCCCTCAAAGCCAACAACTCTAAACTTCTTTGACTTGAAACAACAAAATTGACGTCTGTTTCTCAAAAACCCACTGACTGCAATTCTGATCTTGGCTCCATGGTATCTACTGTTTCAGCTTGAAGACTCTAAGTCTGGAGTCTAGACCACAAAAGGATAAAGTAGAGACAAAGTTTTAAATTATTTCACTCAACTAGCTAGCAATTTTATGCTGGTACTGGGAAACGGGTCCATTTAGTACTTTCTTGAATAATTCTCTCAATAGATATGCTTGAGTATCTCATGAGATCATATCACCTCTGTACTTATTTAAACGTGTCTAAGAAAATTTAAAATATTACCCATTGCTTAGCATTTGAAGTTACATGTTATAATTTCTGCCATAATATATTGGTCTTTGGGGTAGGTTGAATGTAATTGACACCCGTAGTCTCATAGGATCTGTGGCTTTGTTCAAAAGGATATGGCTTTGTTGGAGGAAGTGTGCCAATGTAGAACTGGGCTTTGAGGATTCCTATGCTCAGGATACCACCTAATGTCTCAGTCAACTTCCTGCTTTCTACAAACCAACATGTAGCCAGCATCACATCTGCCTACACACCACTATGCTTTCCATCATGTTTATAATAGACAGAACCTCTGAAACTATAAGCTAGCCACTCCCAATTTATGTTTTCTTTTTCTTTCTTTTTTTTTTTTTTTTGTTTTTCGAGTCAGGGTTTTTCTGTGGCTTTATAAGTGTAACTATGGTCATAATGTCTCTTCACAGCAATAGAAGCCTTAACTAACACAGAAGTTGGTACCATGGACTTGGGTATTGTTGTGATAAGCCCGACCACAATTTTGTTTGGAGGAATTTGGACTTTGATACTTTGAATTAAAAAAGGAGTAGGATGCTTTAAGCACTGCTTAATGGGCCATTATAGTAGGAGCATGAAAGACAGTGTCATTGAATGTTGTTTGATAAACTCTGGGGGGGGGGCTGTCTTAAGAGGTTCCAAAAAAAAAAAAAAGAAAAATTTTAGTATATTGCCTAGAGATCCTTCTTAAGATATTTTTGTGAAGAAAGTGGCTCTCCTTTTGGCCCTTGTCTGAAAAGTATGCCTGACTCTAATGTGAAGAGTTTTGTATTAATTATATGGGCAGAGAAAATCTCAAAACAGTCTAGTATAGACTCTTTCATACAGTTATCAGTGGCAACTCTAATAAAGATTTATAATGAAAAGGAGCAAGTTGAGAAAAGAAAAATGAAAATGTGCAATTTGAGGAGAAAAGGAGCACCAGGGAGTGGAATGGAATGAAGAAGTCTTGGGTTCATGGAGATAAGCTGATTAAGAAATGGAAAAAGGGAGAAGTGATCTCAGGGTAAGGTCACACCCAGTTAAGTTTCCATCTTGTGAATTACAGAAAAGTTTAGAACTATGTGTAGTGGTGCATGCCTTTAAATCCAGCATTGCAAAGGCAGAGGCCAGTGGTACTCTGAGTCTTGGGTCACTCTGGTTTACAGAGCAATCAGGACAACCAAGCTTAGACAGTAAAGGACAGAAAGATAGTAAAAATTGAATGAGGAGGCCATGTTCCGGCCCCAGAAAGTAACAGAACTTGGCATTTTCAGCCACGTGGTTCTGGCTTTAGAGTTAAGAATAGAAGAACAGGTTATAGGATTTGCCTCAGTGCCTAAAGAAAACCGCTAAGGCCAGACATGTGTCAGGGGTGTTCCTGAAAGGAGGTCTCATAGAGAGCCCATTAGGTGAAGCTGTGAAGTTGAAGCCTGGATTGCCTTGGAGAACCCAAGATGTCAGAGATGCCAGAATCAAGGGATATCTGCCGAGAAGAGTTACTAACAGGGGATGGAACCAAGCCAAGATAAAGAAGTGTGTTGCTGTCAACAAAGCTGAATGCAGTTTGCACAGGTTGTTTTCAGTCTGGCTTTGTTTCAATATTTCATCACTATGCTTCTTTCCCTTCATTTTGGAATCAATTATATACTGCGCCGTTATACATTGGAAGTTTGTGATCTGCTTTCTGATTTTGATTTTTACTGGTGACTACAGTTAAGAGATTATATAAATTTCAGAAGAGACTTTGAATTTTAAACATGCTGAGAGTATGGTTGACTAGAGGTACTTTCTAAGTTGGACTAAATGAATTTTGCATTATCATATTGTTACAAGCTTATGCAGACCAGGGAGTAGAATTTGGTAGTTTAAATGTAATTGGCCCCATAATCTTATAGGGAGTGACACTACTAGGAGATCTTGCTAATAAAACAGTTACTTTCATCATGTATTCTTTGATTTTTTT